>NC_048598.1:186563478-186636740 GCF_003668045.3 Cricetulus griseus
GCTGGGCCTGGGCCTGGGCCTGGGCCTGGGCCTGGGCCTGTAGTTACCTGCTTCTCACTTGCTCAGCTGAGGCTGGGGAAGCTGACTGCTCTGGGAGTCCTGGCTCATTACCACTTATTATGCCTTCCCCTTAGGAGAGGCCCCTGACCAGATCTGTCCCTTCCCAGTAGTGCCATGCCTGGGGGCTCTAGACAGAGCCTGAGCTCTAGTCTTCATCCCAGGTGTAGGGCCCCAGGTTTCTGTGCTCATTGGTGCCCCCTGGTGGCCTCTGGCCTTGCAGTTAGTGCTCAGACCCACTTGTCATCTCCATTGGACCCTCACAGAAGCCAGGAGGAAAGTGGTTTCCCAGGCTCTGAACCTGGGGTCTAGGTGGGGTGGGATGCCCTGAGCTGTACCTCAAATTGTTTCTTGAGTGGTGTCTATGGACACCACTGGACATCTACAAGGATATGCTCACACCTAGCAGTGGGCCGCTTGGGGTTCAGGCATAACTGTGGCGGTGGGCAAAGCCTGAGTTTCAGCTCCTCCACCCGCCTGTGGCTTCAGCTTACTTTTCCAGCTCCACGGCTGTGAAGACATGGGTGATTTTTGCAGGGTGGTATGGCAGTAGGTTTATGAGGCCAGTGGGTAGGACTAGGGTCAGCCCTCCATTTAATGCCATGTCTCTCCCTTTTCACAGGTGGTCTGGAGGAAACTGGGAGATGCTGCCAGCACCAAGCCCTCCATCCGGCAGCACCTGTCTGGTAACCAGTTCAAGGGGCCTTTGTAGGGCCATTCCTCCACGGATGTGAACTGGCTCTGCCTGGAGTCTGAGGCCTTGGACCTGGCAGAAACTCTGGCCTAGCCACCATCTTTCTCTTTGGTGAATTGTACATAGGACACGGCCCAACCTGGCTGCCCTGGTGTGACATTGACAGCCAGGACTCCGCCTCCTGCCTCCCTCACCAGCAAACCTTGGGAAGATGAGAAGCCACGGGCTGTTTGCCGCAGCAGAGTGGCCAGGCAGCCTGACTCCCTGTTTGAGCTCCATGTTCCGCTAGCAACAAGCTTTGAGACTCCAGAGACTGTCTGGGGCCATCCTGCTCTTGGTGGAAGCCCCTCGTCAAGCCTTCCACCCCAGCTGTCCCTCACACTGGATAGAAGCCACCAGAGCCTGAATTGTGACACAGGTGGCACTTTTCTGCTGCCCTGCCATAGCCAGGATCCTGGGTTGTGGAGCACCGGCTCCCTTGTGTCCATGGCTGGCTGGGAGCTCAGGGTTCCCTCCTACCTGGGGGTTGATGCCTAGCCACCCCAGTGCCAGCTGCTGCGCTTAGCTTTCACCCTACGGCAATGTCCCCCTGCCCGTGTCAGGCTTAGCCGTCTCTTAGGTCTCTCCTGCGAGTTTCCTTTTCTGGTTTACAGCAACATAGGAAGTCCTGGAGCATGTCTGGGCTGAGTTGAGCATTCTCTATGGACAGGAAGAACTGGCCGTGGAGCTGGGTCAGTGTAGCCTACCTCCAGGTGCATCCAGGGTCACTATGGATGGAGCTGCAAGAGCCGCCCCTGATGAGTTTTCTTTGGGAAGGAAGGGGCATGACCTGGTTCTGGCTTTAATTTGCTGTGTGGCCTTCAGCAAGTCACTCAGCTTCTCTGGGCCCCTAGTAAAAAAATGGGCTGAGGTTCCTTTTTGTTCTGCTCACTCCAGAAAGCACCCCACTTTGGTGGGCCTCTGCCCTCTCTCGAAACAGATGAGCTCATGTGGCGACCTACTGGGAGCATGCTAAGTGGCTAGCCTGTTGGCCATGCTGTCTCCTCACAGGTCACCTCAGTCCCTCCCTACAGGGACCGGGGGTAGGGGTGGGGGTGGGGGTTCAAATAAGTGCTTCAGTGTATATACGTGATCATGCCTCATATGGCGAAGCATGACCGACAGGGATGCTTTCTACCTTGGCGTGAGGAAAATGAGTGCTTTTGTGAAATGTACAGGTAATAACTCGAGACCTATAGGAGGGCCAGGCCATGCTGCTGACATTGTCACCCGTGCCAATGTCACCCGTGTTACTTCCTCACTCAATGGTACTTCGAGCCCCGGGCAGCAAGCACTTGAGCCCAAAGAGCTTGTCCTCGCCTAAGGCAGGTCTCCTTCAGGCCCCACCCACACCCTGTGAGCAAAGGGGACAGGCAGAGAAGGTGGGTGGCATCCTGGGTCCCTCCCAGGCAAAGCCCCGTGACCTTGGGCTGTTCCCACCACCTTTGCTGCCCGCACCCTTGGGTCCCACTCTCAGGGGAAAGGCCCATGGCCCTCGGTGTGCCCAGGGAGCATTGTGCAGGGGCTGTAGGAACAGGCCTACCGCTGTGGCTGTGGGCCACCGGGAAGCTCTTTCTAGAAGAGCTGATGTATGGTCAAGCGATTAACTTGTTGGTACCCTACCTGCTGGCGCTGGTACTCTGTGATTTCTGCTAAGTGGGCTGTTGGGCAGACAGGACCCTTCCTGGTTCTTTGAGGCCAAGGAACCCCAGAATAACACTGAGGTAAATGGGTCCACACAAGGTGGGAGCCTCGTCCTGGAGTCCCATTTGTATCAGGATGGCTTAGCCACCGCTGACATAAGCAATAAGTAAGGGCTCCTGGAAGCTGAAGACTGGCCAAGAAAGAAAAGCCTAGAAGCCACCTTTCCCTTCTGGAGAGGTGTGGCCCTATTCCTAATGCTGCAGAGGCATCATGGGAATCCAAAGAACATTTTTGGAGAACCCCTCCATCCTTCCACAGGGTGGAGCAAGCTTTGCCCTAGCTTTCAGCACTGGGCTAGCTCTCTAGGACAGTCTGTTGTCTTTCAAACCTAACAGCTAGGAGGGGCTAGCAGCTACCCGGTGAGCCCTGGACTGGGGAGGCCAGGTGGTCTTCCAGGACCCTCCCCCCTTCTGGAGCCTTAGCTTTTTGCAATGCTGTCCATCTCAAGCTCACACAATGCTTGCACTGGCTCCATCTCCCACTGTGACGGAGGTCACCCGGCCCCATCCAGGTGGCCTCGCCTACCCTGGAGTCAGAATCTGCTGAGCACATTTTCATTCCCGTCGAACAGCCACAAGCCAGTGTTTAAAGACAAAGTGACCTTTCATTTTTCTTTCTTGAAACTTGAGAGGAAGTGAGATACATACTACTGATTTTTTTTTTTTTTTAAAGAAAACTCAATGCATGGCTGCAGAGTGGCAGAGGTGTATATTTTCATACTGTGGGGGAGTGTGCTGCTTTTGGGAGGGGCTTCCAGGCCTGCTTCCTGCCCCAGGCCAGTCTTATATAGGCATTGACGGTGGTGAGATCTGCAGCTGCCCCCTCCTGCCCTGGCTGTGTACAGAGCTGGAGCCTGTGGACTTCGGCTGTTTCTACCTTCTGTTGAACCACTTTGATTTGTGCAGAGAGAGAAAAATAGAACTTTTGATAGTGTGGTAAAAGCATTGATTTGAACTATTTTAGTAAAAGGAGTAACAAATAAGATTGTGACAGTGTCTATTTGAACTAGATAATAAAGGTCTCTTTGTGAGCCTTCGAGGTGGGTGTGTGGTGCTTGTCTGTTGTGGGCTGATGGGTGGCCTGCAGTGGACATTGAAAACCATTCATGGTCACTCCAGGCTACGAATGGGAGGGTTCCTGATCCCTCTAGAAGTTTCCTTCAAAGTTGGATGCTTCTGCAGTGGACTGCATGTCCTTTACTTGGGTCCCACATAGACAAACAGCAGTTTCAGAACCGACTTTATTTGAGTAACTGACTGAAGGATTCTCATTTGTAACCAAGATGGAATTCACAGTATGTAGTTACATTCACACTTAAAAAATATATCTTTATGTACAAGACTTTGCAAAGAGATGTAAACATACATTACTTTCCAAATACACACCTCCTTTTTCCCTGGAAAAAAGGGGATAGCCACCCAGCATGGCAGCCCCTCCAGACAATAGAGGACGGAGAGTCACAAGCTAAGCGGGGCCACCTCACCTACTAGGACCATAGAGAGAAGCACTGAATGGGAAGACAACAGCAGACAGGAGGACACAGCTACAAAAGTTGAGTCCCCAGAAAATTAGGCACTGATGTCTAGAGGGAAAGTTACTCATTTTTGAAGCTATTTACTGAGCCAATGTGGCTATTTACCGTCTTCACTAGTATAAGTAACCCAGTGCAGGACACAGATGGCAGCTGAGACTGGATGTGGTCACACCACATAGGGTACTACTACCCAGGGTGCACTGCTCTCATCCCAGGATCGGCCCTCCCATATTGTAACTCTCTGGCATATACAAGGTACCCTGCTGCTACCCGCCCAATCTACTCTTCAAGTTGGTTGAAAAACTCTTGACTTTACAAAACAACAAAACAACAACAAAAACTGGGGAAAAGGCGTTGTGTTATCTCATCCAGGCAGCCCGCCCTAGCCCCCCGACAGGTGGCATGCCAGGTGGGGGGATGGGTGGGGGAACAGGGGGTTGTCCCCCAGGGGGAACAGCTGGAGGTGGGTAGCTGGCTGGTGGTAAACCCAAACCTGGAGGAGGGTGAGGAGGAACTGCATGAGTGGGGGGCAAGCGTGGGGGTGGGGTGGGAAATTGGGGTTGTAGGTAGGGGAGGTGGAGGGTAACCTGGAGTAGGGGGAGGAATGGCAGGTGGGGGAAGGACGCTGGAGGTGGAGGAACAGGAGGTGGAGGTGGGTTGGGGGGGTAGACATGGGGGTGGTAGGGAAGGTGAGCAGGTGGGCCATAGGCTGGGGGCAGGGCGCCATAGGAGGGGCCCTCGGTCTTCATCATGGACTGCAGGCTCTGGTAGCCTTCCCCTGACATGTAGGAGCTGGTGGTAGACATCCCAGTCATGTAGCTGGAGGGTGGGGGGGGTGGAGGCCGATGCGGCAATGGTGGGGGTTGGTGCACAGGTGCCGGATGGGCTGGAGGAGGAATCTGGACTTTGGGGAGGTCACTTGCTTCCACTGGACCAGTTGCTTCAGCCTCACCTAAGGCAGGAGCGAGAGGGGGCTTCCGGTCTGTAGAAGAGAAGACATACATGTCAGTAGGAAGACCCTGGAGCCAAGATGGCCAAGCAGCTTTTAGGGATCTCCTGGCAGCCTAACTATGCATGGACACCAGTAAGGCACTGCCACCCCCTCCCGGCCGTTTACACAAGAATGAGGAGTAGTGCCACCTCTGTGCCTCAACAAGTCTAGAGGTCCTGCACCTGACCCTTCCCACAGGCCTTCTACAACATCCCACGATGCTGGGTCCCCTCCCTAATTACTAGGTATACAAGGCATAAGCAGGCTCAGCCCAGTTCACCTCTTCTAGCACAAACTGGTGAGGGCTTTCTGCTTGTCTCTGTTCCCAAAGCCTGAGCCCGTCAAATGATGGAGATGACATAAAAGTCAAACAACCAGCCCTCCATAAGTGTCACTTTTGTTTCTGTTTTACTAAAAGGAAGCTCAAGCTCACTGCCATCTGAGATCCAAAGGCAGGGTATATGGACAAGCAAGCGTGCAGCAGCACTGAGACCTGCCTTCGTCCAGAACATGCCATATGCCTGCCCACAGCTGACAGCTGCAGTTCTACTCCCCAAAAGCCTCACTTGGCCTGTAATCTCTGGAAAATGATTCCAGGAATCCCCCTAGCACTACTACATATGCGCTCAAAAACTGTGTTCTGGGGATGTAGAGATGGCTCAGGGGTTAAGAGCACTTGCTGCTCTTACAGAGGATCCCGGGTTCAGTTCCCAGCACCTGCACAGAAGCTCACAACTGTCTGTAACTCCAGTTCCAGTGGATCCAATGCCCTCTTCTAACCCCAAAGGGGACCAGGCATGAACATGCTGCACAGACATACATGCAAGCAAAGCACCCACACACGTAAAATCAAGTGTCCTCCTTCCCACGGCCGCTCAGAAGGAACACAATCACACAAGAAACCTGCTGGTTACGGAGACCACCTAAAGGGAAGTGAGGTGAAGAGCATTTCCAGCTCCTCAACAAGCCCTGGGTGAAGGACGCTGGGTCCTAACTGGGCTGGTGGACATGGGATCGTGAAGGTGCCTGCCCACATGCTAGGGAACAGCCACACCATGCTTTTACATGGCCCACAACTGGTACCTGCTTTACCCTGTTTTCACCAAGGTGAAGACAACAGATCTGTCAGAGGGTCTCGGCTAGAGATCAGCAGCCACCCTCCTCCCCCAACAGATGCTCAGCTGTATCTGCCAAGGATCTGCTTCAAGTCTGGGGCAGACAATGCCCTTTAGTTCCAGAAGCTAAATGATATGTACGTCAAAGTTAACCCTTTAATTCTTATGTCATTCCATGATCACCAGGGGTTGTGAACATGCATATCAAGCTTTAATAAATTACTTCTGGGGTCAGGTACAGGTGATGTCTACTTGTAATCTCAAGAATACATACAAGAAACTGACATGGAAAGGGGATTCAAGACTGGCCTGGGATACACATAAAGACCCTTAAAAAAAAAAGTCAGGCAGTGGTGGCACACTCCTTTAATCCCAGCAAATTCAGGAGGCAGAGGAAGGTGAATCTCTATGAGTTCAAGGTTACCCTGGTCTACAGAGTGACTTCTAGGACAGCCAGAGGTATCACACAGAGAAACCCTGTCTCAAAAAAACCAAACTGAACGGAACTCGACCCTCACAAAGAAAAAAGAAACCGACTACTGTGATTCTAAGCTCTGACTTGTCTGGTTCTAATAGTACTTTCCCCCCTTGTACTGTGCTGGGGTAGAGGTCTCACCTCTGTGTCACAAGCTACTGCCACACAAGGACCCAAATGTCTTCTAAGCCTGGCTGTTGACCTTAACATTTCTTGGGGGTCATCAGCTCGACCACTGATAACTCTTCTGAACTGATCCTTCTTCCTGGACAGCTACCACAGGATCCCCGGGGGCCTTGTCTGAGGGAGTGCCTGCAGCCTAGCCTACTTGTCCAGCTTTGCTGCCACATCTCCCAGCAGAGGAGCAGTGGTTGCCCGGTAACATTTTCTCCAACTGGGCTTTTCTGGAGCTGGCCTGGCTCCAGGTACCACCTATGTCCCAAGCTGGTGTGCAGCCAACTGAGTGGGAATTCCAGTGCTCTGCAGGGAAGGGGCAGGATCTGAGGCATCTATCTATAGGAGCTGCTTTCTTGGCCTTGAGCATGGGTGGGAACAACCTGCTGACACCTTGGCCTCCCTTCATGCGCCACATCCCACCCGTGCTAAGCACAGTGCTGCAGACCTCTTCAAATGGGGACTTGGGGTTGTGCTCCACACAGAACACATCACCTCTACTCTCACAGCACTGAAGCCTCTGTGACTGCAGGTGGACACAGAGAAAGCTACTTGGCATCTGTTTGCTGCAGGCATGAGCTCCACAGCTGGGGGTAGTCATACACACCCACCACCTGTCAGTACAGCCAATTGTCAGAGAGATACAGGGCTCCTGGGATACACCAGCTCTCCTGCGCCCATTTCTGAAAAGAAGTACAAGTAAAGAAAGCTGTCTGGGGAGCCTCCCAGCCCCATGTAGTGCGGGAACTCTATACCCTTTTGTTACTCTCCAGTAACTCAACAGTTGCTCATTCTTCATAACCCATCAGAAAGACATCCTGCAAACAGGAAGCAGGTGAGAAACTGCAGCCTGAGAGCAACTCTTCAGATCCGGATAAACGTTTCTTGGCTGTTAGGGTTTTCTCGAAAGTTCATTTACCTCATGTAGTTCAGTATTTCTGGATATGGCTGGTCAGTGACATGTTGAATTTACAGCATCTACAAATTGCTATTTGTGAAACTAGCAGTTTTGAAGGCTCTTTGCACACAGTTATCTTTGCAGGACCCTCCAGGTCATCCCCCCAGTAGGTGGTTCCAAAGATGTTGGACAAGTGGTGTTGGCAGGTACATACCTGGAGGTGGGTGTGCTGGAGGCAATGGTGGGTGAGTGGTCTCAAGTTTGGGAATTTTAGGTGGTGGTGGTGGTTCTAAAAAGAAAAAGTGGGTTAAAAGTCACTTACACCCTCTCATGTAACATAGGCAGAGAGTTCTTTAGAGAAAAAGAACAGGCATGAGCAAGGCATCCCAGGAGCAGGAAGAACAGCAGAGCCACCATGAACCCATCAACCCTGTTAAAAGTTATAGCACAGCTCAGACTCCTCAACATCAGGACCGGCCGACTGCTCCCTGTCACAAGTCCTTCAACAACTTAAGGGGCAGTGAGCACTCAGGATAGAGACAAACCATGCATAGCAGTATCATGGTCACCAAGTCCCCTGGGTGCTGACGAGAAAACCCTTCAAGTCTACTTTCTCACTCTCAAACACTGATTTCCAGCTAGCAGTCTGGAAGCAGATGAGTAGATGGAGGGAGAATGTGCAGGTTGGACAACACCAATCCAGGTAGGGGCAGCAGCCACACCACTAGTCGCCAAAGTGAAATTCCCAGTTACCAGAACACACCAGAGAAGCCTAACCCTTAAGCAGGCCGGAAGCTCATGACAGACCTTGAGCTCCATCCTGTTTGTTTCTGTGGAGGCTTCTGTCCTGGACTCCAGAGCAGCTTGCTTCTGGCCCTACCACTGGTCTCTTTCTCACACTGCTGACCACTTTCTCACCGCCTCAGGTCACCAACACTGGATTCAGGCCCAGATACTCTTTTGCCCCATCCCCTCTATGGTACAGGTGTAGTCCCTTGTCTGTGGACATGGTATCACCATGCAGTTCCAAGATGGCCTTGAGCTCAGGCTCCTCCAGCCTCCACCTCAAGAGGGCTGGGATAATAGGCTCAGCCTGCACAAGTAAGTGAACTTCTAGGCCCACCTCTCTTCCAGAATCACACACTGCATCTCTGGACCCCAGAATCAGTCCCTTTCTTGACTGCTCCCACTCTGTAACTGGTATCATTCCCATCCTCCTCTCCCCACAGCCAGGACAATTAAAGGTGTCTCCATGACAGTGCCGCACAGCTGTGTGAAGGCCACACACCTTTAACAGCCAAGTGAAAAAGTACAGCCTGTATTACTCATTTAACCTGACACACCAACACTTTATTTCAACATGTACTCACTATCAAATCCTATTCGTAACTTTTACGTTCTCTTTTTTTACAGGCAGAGGCAAGTGGATCTCTGTGAGATCTAGGTCAGCCTGATCTACAGAGTGAGTTCCAGGACAGTCAGAGCTACCTAGTGAGAGAACCTGTCTCAAAGCAAAACAACAACAAAAAACAAAACTAGAAATAACAAACAAAAGTCTTGGAAATTTGGTGATTTTTGTGCTGACAGTCCCTAGCATGTGGCCATGTATCAAGGACTGGCTTGGCCTCAGTGGCTGTGACAAGCTCTACAGCATGGGGCGCTCCCATGTCAAAAGTGCACCCCAGGCTTCCCCATTCCTGGCCTGATGACCACTGCCAAGGGTGTGTCCATTATCTTTCCACACCTAACCATTTATCTCTCCTATTCATTATCCTACTAATGCTCCCAGGAAATCGGACCTTGCCATTCTCCTGCATCAAAGTCTTCAATAGCTCCCAACAACTAGAGAAAGTCTGATTTTCCATGTGGCCTGTGATCTGGCCTCCCACCCAACTTGGAACTGCAAACCATGCTTTCAATCCCATAAAAAGGTTCTTCACAGACCAATGAGACTCCTCGTTCGTGTCTGGCCTCACTGTCCCAATTCTTTGTTTCCTGCATCCTTTCATCTTAGTGCTCTGGCTGCTTGGACGTAAGTCCTCCCTCCACGGTCATGGTGGGCCAGCTTCTCTGTCTAACAGAACCACATTTGCTTATCTTGACTGTGTAGTCCACACGGCACGGATCACAGCCCACACTGTTTCTCACCCGCAATGCCTGTGACTGGAGTAAACTTCATTCACCTGTACTGAACTCATCCTTCTCTCAGAATTCTCACAACACTTTGAGTTCAGTGAGACTGACACAGGCAAATGACTTTAATTTCCTGTTCCTGAGTCCTTCAAATTCTGCTTATTCCCATAGTAAAGCATATTAAGTAACTTGTGAAAAATAAAACAAAAACATATTGAGTGTTACAAAGGGCTCTGGCTTTCTTAAGCAGCTAGGATATGTGCAGGGAGCACCTGTGTCCTCTGGCTGCCCATAGGCTCTCTGGCCCTACACTGTCTTCTAGGATGGACTCAACTTCTCTCTCACAATAAACACCACTAAAAGTCACTCATTCATGACTACACCGTCATATGTATGCATCTCTAAGCATAAATTTTTACTGCTGGTAATGCCTCCACTTATCAACACCTTCAAAGTACAATCTAAAAATACTCTGGTGATGAGCAGAAATGATAGCACTTTTGCTGGCAGACAACAGTAGCCATGGGCGCTAAGGTTAAAGCTGCTCTACACCTGGAAGTCTGCAGAGAAAGGTGAACCTGGAGGCCTGCTTACCTGCAGCTTTGTTCTCTTCCTTGGGAGAAACCACCTGTTAGGAAAAGGAAGCACAACTGTGAACTTAGCCTAGTTTGGGCAATGAAGAGAACACTAACAGTGGCAGAACATGGCCTGAACTTGCAGGGCACACTCCTGGCACCTAGGAGGTCATTTGTTTCCTCCCATCCCCATAGAGCCTTCAAGCCCTCAGTGTAGTGAAACCTAGAAGCTTCTGGTGGGAGCTCTGGAACAAATGGCTTCCTCCCCTGGTCAGACTGGTGCCATGGGAAAGATGGTGCTCCACCACCAGCGAACTTTATAAACACCCATGTCATACATCAGAACCAGGTCCCAACAGGTTTCAGAGCCCTCCGGGGTAAGAGATGCAATGAAATTGCAGCAGGACAGTGTCCTCCTAGCTCTCTGAGGCCATTAATTTCTAGACTTCTGGATAACAATCTGACTAAATTTTGGTGGGCTCACCTCTTGCCTTGAGTGTTCATAGGATCCCTTAAAAATGGGACTAGCATCAAAGTAAGATGCTGCCAGCTGCAAGTCCACTCACCACGGTGCGCTTAGCCTGTCGGGGAGGACTAGGTTGTGGGGACGGTTTCTTGGGCTGCTGTGCTTGTTGCTGCTGCTGCTGCTGGGCCGACTGCTGTGAATCCTTCTGCTGAGGCTGTGCTGCTTCAGAGCCTTGAGATGGCTGCGACTGTGGCACTTGTGGCGCTTGTGGTGCAGGCTGAAGAGATGGGGGCTGCTGCAGCTGGTGAGGGGTGTGGTGAGGCATCTGTTGTTTCCCTTGTGAGTAAAGATCCAGGATTTGGTGGCAGATGTCTAAATGACAGCAACAATTACATTTACCACAAACCAACATTTTAAACCAAATTTTACCTAGGGGTGGAAAAAGAAATCACCTCTGATTCTTACAAGAATAAGCAGTGGTCACATTTCAAATTTGCCCCATCTTTGCTGTGCACAAAACTGGGCTTTATTTTTAGTTCATTAAGCTCTGTGCACAAAGGAAAACCATTTTAGACAACTAAAGATGCTACTGACAAACCAGGATAGCTACTTATCTGGGAAAGTTGGCTCTTAGGCCTTGGGGACCAAAGGGAAGAATCATCAACATTCTTAACAGGAAGTGAGGCATGCCAGGTACCTTCAAGAACATCAACAGGGACATCTTGGACAAACTGTTCCCACCATCTCCTGTACATGGGTTTGGAGGTCCACTCTTGTATTTCAAATTTGCACAAACGTCCCGCAAGATACATTACTGCTACAGCTATGATCTCCGGCTCCCACTGCAGTGACAGGGTGGTGCAGAGACTGGATCAACAGGGAAACAAAACAATGGTTTGCATTGTGATAGTCAACATTCGTGACCAACACAGACATCAGATTATCACAGTTACCAACTAGTCAGTTTGCTTAATCATCAAGAGCCAGAGGTAGTATACATTAAAAAAGCAAGTCTTACACAGGAGAGGGTCTAGGCCCTGTTCCAAATGATATGACAGACTCTGAAGATTCCCCCATGGAAGGTCCCACCTTCCCTAGGGAGCAGAAAGGGGATGGGATGGGGGTTGGTGGGGAACAGGGGAGGAGGGAAGGGTGAGGGAACTGGGATTGACAAGTAAATGAAGCTTGTCTCACACACACACAAAAATCAAGTCTTTAAGTGCCCAAATAAGCTGCTTTAAACATGGTTACCGACTTGCTTTCTAAAGGCATGACCTGCAGCACATTTCAGAGACGACTGCGCAATGTGACAGAGGAGATGGGGCTGTGTCCTTTTTCTAGCTGCTGAGAACCCAGACAGTGTACTGTCTGCAAATGAACTCTGGGTGGTTGCTCAAGCTGTCTGTAAGTCAGATTCCAGATGCTTCTCTGCAGGTCACAGAGTGCAGTTGCCAGCAGCTATAGTTACTGGCTCGTTAGGGACATTTAAAGCTCTGAAATCATCACAAGAGACCAAATGGGCCCTAAGCAGTCCAGCATCCACTCGAATTATAGTCTCCATTTTCCCCTCACATCACACTAATGCAACAGGGTGAAAGACACCTGTGCAGAGAAGCAGATGAGTGAGGGCAAGTCAATTTACTTCTACTTGGAGTTGAGGGGTTTGCACTAAATGGTCCATATACCTTTGCATCCTTTAAAACATGAATTCAATCAACATCTGAACATGTATACCTGTCATTTACAAATGTCCATGCCATTTGAACCAACTTTTGAATTTTGTTTTTATCACCTAGAAATGGAAAAACAAGAGGTAAATTAACAGGAATAGTAGGAAAGATAATTCAGAGGATGTGACAAGCATTTACTTAAAATATTTGTGTGCCAGCACAGCAAAGAGCTTTTGAACAGAAAATGATGACAAATGACATGAGTTCACATCCTACCTCTTGATATTCTCTACATGACCTACGCTGAACCACCATTTATGGGAAATGTGGCTCCAAGGCTAATTTTATTAGTCTATTTAAAATCCTGACTCATTTCCCTGTCTCCTATCACTTGGCAACAGGATGACAGAACCTGTTTCTGCATAAAGGAAAAGCATTAACAGCTCCATTACTGCACTGTCTGAGTGAGCCATGGTCTGGGTACATTATACAGGGAACTTTCTGTTTTCTCCTTTTGAGAAACATAATCTGAGCATGGTCAAATTAAAAGATTTTATTTCAGAATGAAAGTTAAAAAAAAAAAAAACAAAAACAAAAAAACAATTGGGGATGTGGTTCCAAAGTAGAGCACTTGTTTAAGACATGCAAAAGTCTTAGGTTCCATCCCCAGAACTATAAAAAACCAACAACAATTCAACAACACAGCAAAACCCACTTCATCGCCTCACCTTTGAGCTGCTTTGCATATCTGAGTAGGAACTGGTATGGATGTTCCACTTGTAAATCAAACTTTATGGTCTGCAGTAAGATCCTCTCCAGCACCATGACTTCTTCCTAGAGTAGCAAATGTTCAAAGGGTTGATTATGACCATAGGTCTGTGCCTAAGCACTCTTAGTTCTATCTTAGTACATGTTCTTTGCTCCTTTCTACCTCCACTCAGCCTTTTAACACGGGTGCATAATGATAATCTAAAAATTCAGAAACAGGTGAACAAACTAGTCAGAAACCTAGGGAAAAAAAAAAAAAAAAAGCAAAGGCCATTCAAGGCATTATGGCAAATACACAAGCCACCTTTGAAAACCAGGCCTTTGAAACCTATTTTTAAAATTTATTGAGTAAATGTATGTGCTTACACAGTGAGAGTGTGTGTATGCCACGGCGGATGTGTGGAGGTCAGAAAACAACTAGGTAGTTCTGGTTTTCTCCACTCATCTCTATGTAGGTTTTGGGGGTTGAATTCAGGTCCCTACAGTGGCACAGTCCCAACTGAGCCATCACAGTGGTTCTACTTTTGTTTGGAATTTTTAAGGCAGGGTCTCACTCCAGCTCAGGCTGATCTGGAACTCACTCTGTAGTTCAGGCTGGCCTCAAACTCACAGTGATCTCCTCTGTCAGTCTCCCACATGCATGAATTATAGGTGTGATCCACTCTGTCAGTTTGATCTTTTATTTATAGCTTACTAAAAAAATGTAATCTCTCAGGACTTTCCGCTGGATGCTGATATGAGAGAGGAAACAGGTGGTTTCATGATTCAGAAGCTGTACACACAGGGAGAGATCGTGTGTGCACAGGCTTTATCATTCCCAAGCTTCACTCATTCATAAAATATGCTGAATAGAGATCATTCTATCTGAAATGCCACCTCAAATCTTAGCCATAAAAGCCCTTTCTTTGTTTACCAATCTCTCTCTCCTGCTGTATTATGATCCAAGGAGGAGGTCCAGGGCTCACCCCTGCTCTTTACGTTTGTAGGTTCTGCACATATCTCACAGTGCACACCTCTGCTATCATGACTGGGAACTTACTGAGTGTAAAGAGTGACTTAGGAAATGGAGATTTTCCCAACAGTTTCAGAGTGCTCTGTTCCCTGCAGGCTCATTCTTTAGAGCTTTACTGCTGCACACCGCTTCTCTGTTTTTCATGCTCTACTTAGCTGGTGTCCTTCAACAGGTATTTCCTGAAGTTGCCCACCACACCGCCCAATGATTTACAGATACTGGAGGACTAGAGAGGAAGCTTGTTTGGCAAAAGAAAGGGCGGAAAACCTCTCATCACTAACTCTTGCACAACGTGAGTTCTGGGAAGAGGAGATGGATAAGTGGCTCTCACCCTGGATCATTATGTCAATGGATGTAGACAACTCTCTAACATTTAGTATTCCTCATCACTTGGCAAGCCTCAAGTTTTCTACCCTGGTTTCCCAGTGATCTCTCATGACAGCTTTCTAAAGTTTTAGGAACTTGCACACTGTAGCAAATCCTCCTTCTCTTGCCTATTATTACCGTCAGCGCCTGTTTCCCAGAGGCACCAGCATTCTCTAAATGTTGAAGTCACCTTTACTGAGTATGCCAGTAACTTCCAGGCTGTGGACAGCCCCAGGTCCACACTCCCTCTGTGTTTCAGCTACTCAGTTAATGAGCTAATTACAGGTATCCCTGCAAACACCATTCTTCAGGGAAGCTTTTTTCAGCCTCTGCTTGTCTATGTCTCTGGGTAGGGTGCTCTCATAGCATCTTCAAATGATCTTTTATAGCATGTACCATAGCTAACAATCAAGTAAATGATTATGGGATTAAAATCGATCCTGCCAGTCCATTGTAGAATCTACTGCAGCAAAGATAACATCCTGTTTTGTGTCTAGTCTTAAGATAGGGGTTGAGCCAGGCGGTGGTGGCCCATACCTTTAATCCCAGCAATTGGGAGGCAGAGGCAGATGGATCTCTGTAAGTTCGAGGCCAGCCTGGTCTACTGAGAGTTCCAGGACAGCCTCCAAAGCTTCAGAGAAATCCTGTCTCGAAAAATAAAAACAACGACAACAAAAAAGATAGGGATAGGGGTCGAAAAAAGGATCCTACTGAATATGTAAAAAAATCGGTATTTTGCTGGGAAAAACTCGTTAGAGCATAGCTAGTAAAGAAAGTCCCCCAGCTAACCAATTTATTTTTCTGGAACACTTATAATGCCAAAATAATCACTTCACTTCTGCCTAGGGAAAATGCTTTCCCACGCCTCTTAGCTCCAACATCACATCTTGGAGACCTTGCATGACAGACAGGAAGGGGCCAGCACTGCTCACTCACTGGGTCCTTCTCCTTTTCCTATTTATGGTGCTGAAGGTTGGCAGGGGTGGGCTGGGGGAGGTTCCTTCAAAGCACCCCACAACAGTACACAGTAGCAGCCATTAGGTACCTTTGCCTCACAGTGGTCTTACCCTAACCGAACTTCACTACAAATATCATTTGTCCTGTGGCCAAGGCTTGGCTGAAGCGCATGACTAGTCAAATCAAGGGCATGAGACCTCACTGCTCTGTAGAAATCAAATGTCCATGGACATAGAAAACATTCTTCCCTGGCATATTTTTTAAAAATAAAATTGTATTTCTGATTATTGTTAATATAAGTTTTGAGCAGGTTCAAATGTTTATAAACAGAGTAACATATATAATTAAATTCAGGGTCAGAATGATCCACAGTGACAACTTTACAAAGCATTAGTGTTAATCATAACCACAATATGTAGATGAGTATTCTGGACACTTGTTAGTTCTGCAAAGCTGTAAGGAAAATGGCTGCATGTTTTATACACACATATAAATGCTGCTTTGGAAAAAGAGAAGATAGTTGTTACAAGATACTACAAGACAGTTAGGAAAGAGAAGACCGGCAGATGAGAGAGCTCAATGGGTAAAGGCGCTTGCCATCAAGGCTAACAACTTGAGCACAACTGACCTCCACACCTGCACCATGGCACAAGCATGCCCCTTGCCTCCACTCCAATAAATAAATATAACTTAGAAAAAAAAAAAAAAAAGAGAGAGACCATGAATGATGTCAAGCAACAACACCCTAGCCTTGTTTGAACTAGGATTTTGAGTTTCTTGTAGAACATTAATTTGTCCTTTAGTCAACAAAGTAACTTGAATGTTTTTGATCAGACAGACACAGACAGTCTTTGCTTGCATAGTCTTACAGCTGAGATGACAAAAAGGTTATCTGCATGATTAGTTGGTAAAAATCTATATAATGGACAGAAAATTAAACTCAAAGTGCTAAGTGAAAGAAAATAATGTAAAATGGCTGGTTGTATGATTCATATTGTTGTTACAGAAAATGGGAAATGGGGAAAACTAATAAAGTCAATTAAAGGGACAGCAGGCCAGAAGGCAGAGCACAGAGGACTTGCAGGACCCAGCAAGTATATAGTACCACACTGTGATACTGGATACCTATCACATTTATCCAAACCCACAGAATCTATAAAACCAATGCTTGGACCTTGAATACTAGAGTTGGGGGTAAGGGTGTGTCACCTCTAACAAATGTTTCGTTCTGCTGACAATAGGAGATGCTGTGTGTTGTGATGAAGGAGGACATAATAACTTTTGGTCATTCACTTGATTTGGCTGTGAGGCTAAAACTGACCTAAAAACCAGTAAACTCTTTGACTGGCCATTGTGGTCTGAAGCAGGAGGATCTGGGGTTTAAGATCATATATGGCTAGACCCTGGTTCTAATTTAAAAAACAAAACAACTGTGGAAAAATGTGACTCCAAGTTATGACAATGTTATAAAGGTGCCATGCAGGTTAGACAGGGGCATTAGGTGGGAATAGAGGTCCCAAAAGTGGCACTGTTATATAATAAAAATGTGCACAATTATTGTAACATTTTCTGGCACTGGCAGGGGGTGGGAGAGGACGAGACAGAAAGCTTGAGCAGTCTCTGGAGATCTAAATGTGTTACAAATTTAGTACCTTGCACATCCTTAAGAAGGTAAGACACAGGGCAGGCAGATGAGTCAGCAGGTAAAGGTGCCTGCTTCCAAGCCTGACCACCTGGATTTGATGCTCAGTTCTCCAGTACTCCCTCAAGTTGTCTTCTGACTTCGAGAGGTATGCACACACACATGTATGTGTGAGATATTTGATTACACTGTGTAAAGATATGTCACTGTGATTGGTTTAATAAAAAGCTACACGGCCAACAGCAAGGCAGGAGGTATAGGCAGGACTTCTAGACAGGAGCTCTGGGAAGAAAGGGGGGAGTCATCAGCCTGATGCAGAGGAAGCAGGACATTCAGAAGGAGAGGTAAAAGACACGAGCCTCGTGGCAACACTTAGATGAATAGAAATGAGTTAATTTAAGTTATAAGATCCAGTTATCAACAAGCCCAAGTAAGGCCAAGCTTTCATAATTAGTAAGCCTTCATATCATTATTTGGGAGCTGGAGGAACAGAGAAAGACTCATTGCACGAGCACACAGGCATTCACACAAAACAAATACAAATGTAATAAAGAAGCAAACACAAGAGCACATATCTTCCTGGGCCAAAAAAAAGCCAGTTGGGAGTAGGAGTTTGCTGAATCCCCTGGATATGCTCTCAGGTGCTGTCCTACATGTCAGGAGTACTTGGCAAGCCTAGGCCATATGACCTCCTCTTACAAAGCTAGGAAGGCTTTTCTGTAAGTTCCTCTTAGGAACCCAAGAACTGGCAGGCACAGTAGCTAGAGCCCTTGCCAACACTCCAGGTGATAAGATCTGAAGGCAGGAAGTTCGGGTTCTTACCTTTGGGTCATCTCCAAACTGGCCAAACTGGACATCATTTAATAAGCTACGAGCTGTTTTGATGATATCTTTACATTTTTTTGGCGTTTCCTCTACTTTCCCAGCCAGAAAAAGACAACAAGCTCCTGTTACCTAAAAGAATAATAAACACTCTTGACTGGTTAGCAGAGATCCCATGAGAATGTTCTGACCTTAAAATTAGCCAGTCCTCAGACTCTTATGCACAGCTTATTGCAAATATCCTAACACTCTGAAAGCTGGAAGGCCACACTATAACCCTAAAAATAAGTGGCTTTGCAAAACAATTAAAATTTATAGCCTTCAGGTTGTGTGTGTGTGTGTGTGCATGCGCGCGTGTGTGTGTGAGTGTGCGCGCCTTGGATGCATGGTATCTTGGGTATGAACCCCCGGCCTGCAACAAAAAAGAGGAAACTGTCATGATACAAAGAAAATAATGGGAGGAACAAAGTCCTGGGTAGCCCTTTCCTTCTCGGGATGGAAACTACTCTGGAAGCAGCAAGTCCCGTCTGTCTGGACCACACTTGCTTTCCTCCCTGCTGCGCTCTTACGAGAGCACCCACTCTGATTTCCTACCTACATGTTGACATGGATCCCCAGAGTTTGGCACTTAGGACTACTGCCCCCCTGAAAGAGGCCTGAAGCAGTCTACTCTCCTCCCCACTACTACCCGAGGACACAGTAAGAAGGCACACAATCACTCCATCCCTCTGCACCCTGAACTTCCACTTCCAAGACCGAGAGGAATTCTGTTTCCACAACCCAAAGGACCAAGCCAGAGACCCTTCAGTTGCTTCTGGGCCCCTTCTATTCTACACAACACGTTTGTCATACAATTCTGATTGCAATGGATGTTCCAGACACTCTGCCAGTGGATAAAACTGACACTGACACTACCTTCTTTAAGAACCTCACAAGCCAAGAAGGAAAACAGGCATTAAAAGCTTATTATGGACTCAGCTTACCTTGCCATATAGGGCCCTTTTTAAAAAATGATTTTATTTAATGTATATCAGTATTTTGCCGGGATGTTTGTATGTGCAAAAGATGTATGTCGGTGCCCATGGAGGCCAGAAGAAGGAGTCATTTCCCCCTGAAACTGGATTTATAGATGCTAGGAATAGAAATGGGGTCTTCTGTAAGAGCAGCATGTACTCCTAGCCAGCCAAATGGAGTTCCTGACTGACAACTGGCCATTGTACTGTGTGCCTCCTTCTGCATCTCCTCAAGCTGTTTCTTTTAGCCTGCTGTCTTAGCCCATCCCAGTTCTTGTATATTCAAAACTTAGCTTTCTCCTGGCACTCTCTCCCTTGCATGGTCCATTTCCTAGATATAATTTATACGCCCCCCTTCCCTAAATATCACAGTCCTGTCTATACACCTAAGTTATGGCCTTACTTAAACCCGTTTATCTTGGGAAAGATAAATAAGTAAACTGTTATATAAATTATAATAAGTCTGTGGTCCATACTGACCCAAACAAAAAAGATTTCAACAAGGTTAATTGGAAAAACACAAAATTCAAAATGGAATTTGTTTATGTATAGCATGCACCACATAGAAACAAACATATTCTGGAAAATAATATGGAAAGACCCACTAGCCAGTAAGGAGAGACAGCAGCATGTGAGAGCTGCACTTACGTATCGTGGGAATTGCTTGAAGGAATGAAACATATAGAATCGATGAAAATAAATGATTCCAGTTGCCAAGGTGTCATAGTGTCTGTTGTTCTGGTTAAGGCTTTGTCTAGGAATAGCTACAAGTTACGTTCTTAGCTAATTCAGAGAAGCGATAAAGACAGACAATATCAACAAAATCAGCCATCAAGTAAATAGGCAGAAATCATAGGGTATCAGAATTCTAGTGTCAGAATGAGAACTGCCAAGATTTGTAATTTAGCAAATCATAAGAAATATTTGAGATGTGATCTTATTGTGGCTGGTTTTCTTCCTCAGTAGCCATTTGCTCAACAGTTGAGTCAACACATTAAAATGATAAGACAGATAGAATCCCTGAACAGCCAATCAGGCAACTTTGATATCAAAGGTACTGAAGACCTGTGCTAGTGCAGCCAAATGACTGCACATTTGTCTATGGTAGCTAATCTTATTCTTGGTGGTGGAGAGCTTATTCGTAACAAATCCCACAGAGACTCAGGATACAACCCCAAACGTGTGCCCACATCAAAGATGAAGCGAGCCCCCTCTCGGCGGTACCGGGCCTCAGTGGCTGGATCAAGTCCTTCAAGTTGTGAGGGTGTATGCGCCAAGTCCTTCTTATCCCAGTACCAACATGGTTTTGTGTGGTCCAGGTTTGCTGATGTGACTGAAGGGCTTGAATTTTCTTTGTTCTCCTTCATTTATTGAAGTAGACTTGTTCTTCCCAAAAGGGCTTCTGGAATGTTACAATCCTAAGAGAAGGAAGAAAAGATACAAAAAGGATGGTACACTATTAATAATACTAATCATAAATAATTCACAACCATACAACATGGCTGATGCAGGAACCCCTCACCCCCCCAAAGCCAACTTAACACACATACACTATTCCAGTACTGATAAATCCGAGTTAATGGTGGTTTAGCACAGCATTCCATACCCTGAATTCTAAAGGGTTAAAGCTAAACACAAATTTGGAGGAAATTAAGTATGCTCTGATTCCTTCTTGCCTTTTTTTCATGGACATATAAGCCTATGCTGCTGGTTTATATTCCATTCTTCAGTACAACCTGGGCCTGTCTGACACACTACACTCATATTACCTATCTCTGCAATTAGCCCCTACTGGTCAGACATCCCAGTTTTTACTTTACTTGACTTCACTTACGAATGTCATAGGACTGGTTTAACTTACACCTACACAAGTCTCTAAGCCACACAGCTGCATAGTACTGCGGGGAATGGACAGGAGAGGGTCCATGAGGAAGCATCTCCTTTAGATGCTTCTAGTTTCTAAAACCCCAGGTTGACAGAAGATAGAAACAAGGAGTTTACTCAAGGCTACCACAAGTCAACACCTTGTAAAGTGGCTCAGAAGCAACATTTCACCCTGGCAGCACAAGAGTTCCAAATGAGGAGTGGAATCAGGCAGCTAAGTAAGCAAAAACTCAGTTTCAGGCTCAGGTCATAGGCCCACCATTGCATCTAGAAGTCTACCTTCTTCAGGGCCTGTATCATTTCTGGTGGGAAAGCCGACACGGTAGGGCAGAGCATTCTGCTCCTGGCACCTGGACTGTTCAAAAAGGAATCTAATCTTTCTTCCAGCAGGAAGAATTAAGCAGCTGTAGAATGCATCTGTTTGAGCCTGTAATTTACTTGCTAGTGAGGGGACTGATTGGTGACACTGAAATACCCTTCTCACCTACAAATTAGCAAAACCCTGAAAGTTTAACAATTTACTGCTGGCAAGGCCGGGAGAAGCCAGTGGTCTCCTAAGTTGCTGATGTGAGAACAAAGTGGTACAACTACCGAAGAGAGGAAATTGGCAACATTCAACAAAGATGCATGCATTTGCTCTTTGACCTAGCAATCCCACTGCTAGGAATCTTCCTGGAAACACAATCCCAACTGTGCAAACATATGAACAAATTATTCACTGCAGGGTCATTTGCAAGGACAGCTCACAAACAGCAGAAAGAAAAACTGGGCCTGGAGAGATGGTTAAGAGCACTGGCTGCTCCACCAGAAGACTGGGATTCAAGTCCCAGCACTCACATGGTAGGTAGCTCACAACTGTAACTCCAGTTCCAGGGGAACCCAAAGCCCTCTTCCGGCCTCTCCGGGCATTGCATACATGTGGTGCAGACACATATCCAGGCAAATACTCATACACATAAAATAAAAATTATCAGAAAAAAAAAAAAGCTGACTGTACGTTAGCACTGGTAATAGCTACAATTAAAAAAGTAACTTTATCTTAAAATGCTCAAAGTCAGTACTGCTAAGAATTTTTCCATATGTACTTTGTGATGGCATGCAAGATTGAATAAGCATATCTGTCTACTTACACAGTATCCTTGCCTTCCATAATCATCACCTATACCTGACCATGCCTTTTAGACCCAACTGCTAGCTCACAGTAAGTGGTGGTGGTGGTGGGAGCAAGTTAACTGGCACAAGGGAGCTATTAACCACACCCCAAAGTGGGGTGCTTGACAAGAAACACCATTTGGAGGCTGGGCATGCTGGCGCACACCTTTAATCAGGCAGGAGAGAGGATCTCTGTGAAATCTGAGGCTGGCCTAGTCTACACATTGAGTTCCAGGACTACAGAGAGACCCTGCTTTAAAAAGTAAATAGGGGGCTGGAGAAATGACTCAAGCATTTAAGAGCACTGGCTGCTCTTTCAAAGGACCCAGATTCAATTCCTAGCACCCACATGGCAGTTCACAACTGTCTGTAACTCCAGTTTCAGGGGATCTGACACCCTTATACAGACATACATGCAGGTAAACCCCCAATGTACATGAAATAAATCTTAAAAAAAGAATAAAAAAGACATGATTTGGGTTCTTTAAAATGTTATTATGAGAAAATGAAATAACAGGAAGGGGGTATAGTAAACAAATGCAATGTGTAAGCCTTGATTAATACTGTTTTATTAAGCAATAAAAGAAAATTTGAAAAATTAGGGAAATGTAAAATGTAAACCGTGTATAGAGGATAATAGAATTACTGTTGTTTCTTAGGGACAAGAAATTTTTTACTACATTGTAATCACAGGGGGGAGCCTGGAGGAAGACGTGGCAGGCGATGTTAGGATGAACGAGGGTCTCAGAGCAGCGCCACAGCTATGAGAAGCAGCAATGAAAAGGGCAGAGTTGGGTGGGGGAAAGAACCCAGTGGGAAGATGAGGCTGGGAAGATCTCAGAACACACATGGAAAAACCATACTCGTTCAGTCTATAGTTGATGTCACTGGTCTCATTTCATACCAGTAGTGCACATAACAGCACTAACTGGGCATTCACTAATTCACTTCATTCATTAATGAGACCAGTTTAGAAAACAGCCTATACACCACTGAGCATCAAAACAAATAAACAAAAAACCACATTCACAGAATTCTTACAGACTTCTGGCTTGGAGCCAGCTATGTAGCCCAGGCTGGCCCAGAAGTTACAATCTGGTATTACAAGTGTGTATGTACCACCATACCTTGTATAATCCCCTTACCCTCTTCTTTTTCTTTTCTTTGAAACAGTGTCTCTATCTACACAGCCCTGGTTGCCCTGGAACTCACTAGACCAGGCTGGCCTCCAACTCAGAGACCTGTCTCTGCCTTCCAAGTGCTGGGATTAAAGGCGAGTGCCTCCACAACTTTTTTGTTTGTTTTTAATATCTCATGTTACTTTATTGTGCATTTAATTTCAAAATTTGTGTGTGTGTGTGTGTGTGTGTGTGTGTGTGGTGTGTGTGTGTGAGAGAGAGAGAGAGAGAGAGAGAGAGAGAGAGAGAGAGAGAGTGAGAGAGTGAGTTTTGAATTGGTTGGCAATGATCCAGATACTTTGTAGGTTACAGCTCAAAATTTTTCGGTAACCATGACACACAATGTTTTTTAGTCCCAGAATTTATCACTGAGAATTGAAGTCAATGGAGCCAGAGACAGCAAGCAGCATGCAGAGTTAGGCAGAGGCCAGATTTGCTAGTTCTGTCTAAGATACTGCATTTCCTCAATTTGCACACTTTGTTTCTATAAATGCAATACTGCATGAAGAACACTTTTATCAAGACAGGTCTTTCTCTTACAGCAGCTGAGATTCTGTAAACTTAACCATTTTTTAGTCAGTTTGGGTCTATTATCTCTGCTTTTACAAACTCTGTGGTAGAATGTTTGTCTAGCATGCCAAGGATCTAGGCTCAACTCCTAGCACTGCAAAAAAAAGACCATCTCAGTGTCACCATGAATGCTACTTATTTTTAGTACATTGTCTGTGTGCATTTATTAACTTGAGATGCCCAATTCTTTTAAAAAGATTTTCAATTATGTGTATGCACATGTATCTGCGAAGGTGTCAGCAGAGGCCAGAGTTGGCAGGAGGTTGTGAGCCATCTGACTTGGGTGCTGGGAACCAGAGAGCAATATGCATTTTCTCTTTTCTTTCCTTTTTTTTTTTTTTTTTTTGTTTTTTCGAGACAGGGTTTCTCTATGGCTTTGGAGGCTGTCCTGGAACTAGCTCTTGTAGACCAGGCTGGTCTCGAACTCACAGAGATCACCTGCCTCTGCCTCCCGAGTGCTGGGATTAAAGGCATGCACCACCACCGACCGGCTCTTTTCTTTTAATACCCACATTCCATAGAAAAAAGTGTTTATTTTATGTGTATGGGTGTTTTATCTGCATGTGTGTCTGTGCACGATGAGCATGCTTGGTACCTTTGAAGGTCAGAAGAAGAGTGTCAGATTCCTTGGCATTAGAGTTACAGACATTTATAAGCTACCATATGCATGCTCAAAATCGAACCAGGGTCCCCTAGAAGGGCAGCCAGTACTCTTAACCATATGGTCTGAACTTCTGAACCATGGTTCTTAGATTATTTGTGATTCAGATATTAGAGCAAGAATTGAGAGTCCCATGGCTTACCTCTGAGGATCTTTCTTCAGGCCAACATCAACCTGCCAATCAACAAGTCTGGTTTAGTAATATGAACATAAATCAACCTAACTGTATCTTACTAAAGGTATATGCACTTCTTGTGCCTAGTAGGACATAGAGTATTTTATCCTCAGATGAAACCTAAAGTACTTACATTCAGCAGCAACCTGCTATTTACTACAGTGGAACAAACTCTCTCTCTCTCTCTCTCTCTCTCTCTCTCTCTCTCTCTCTCTCTCTCTCTCTCTCTTTCTCTCTCTCTCTGTGTGTGTGTGTGTGTGTGTGTGTGTGTGTGTGTGTGTGTGTGTGTGTAAGAGTGTGGTCTCCTGTGTGGGTATATGTATAGAGGCCAGAGGACAACTTAAGGATGTCTTCATCAACAGGGTTTCAGTTAGGGCTGTCCAGCTATCCAGACAGGTGGGATGCACCTGTCTCGTACACTGGAGGTACAGGAGCACCATGAAGCCAGGAGCCTGAATTCTAGTTTTCATGCTTGTATAGAAAGCTCTTTACCCACAGAGTCATTAGTCCCCTAGTTTTGATATGTACTTTTAGAAAAATTTATTGTTTTCATTTACATGTATATGTGTGCCTGTGTATGTCACATGTGTGTAGGTTCCAGTAGAGGGTACTAGATTCTCTGTGGCAGAGATTATAGGCTGCCAGGAGCTGCCTGCCATGGGTGTTAGGAACTAAGTTCATGAGCTCTGAAGGAACAGCAAGTACTCTTAGTTGCTAAGTCATCTCTCTAGCCCTAGTTCCACCTTTTCACACAAATGTAATCTGCATCACTTCACTTTTTTCTTACATCATACACTTAGTCTTACACTTCTTACATCAGAGACTGCTGATGTGTACTCCAAGAAAATCCCAGAAGCATATCAGCCTCTACTGCAGTTCTTCATAACTGTTTATGCAGGAATTCTCAAAAGCTCTGAACAGTGTTACAACATTAAAATTATTCTGGATGTAAATGCTATCTAATTTATCTGATCTAAAGAATACAAATTTGGTAGAATGGTGGTGGTGCTCAGAAAGTAGAGACAGATGTATCTTTATGAGTTGGAGGCTAGCCTAGTCTACAAAGTAAGTTCCAGGACAGGTTCCAAAGCTACACAGAGAAGAAACCCTGTCTCAACCCCCCCCCCAAAACCCACCAAAACCCCAAAAACAACAAATTAGATTTAACCCAACTAGGTGTAATTTAAAAATTCTTCAATCTCCTTGAATTTAATTCCCTCTGACTATTCTTACCGAAGTTTAAAGAACAAAAGCAGAGAACTCTTTTCTCCTTATATATTCAGTGAACTCACTGCATTCAAGCATCATCTAAAAAAACTCAGTTAAAATCATGATCAACTAATAGTATGCTTGAATAGTACATCAAAATATGCAAATACCAGACTAAAGGAGAAAACCCCTAAAACCAAGTATATTCATCACAGGTGATTCTTTAGCAAACAAGGGATCTTGGCAACACTAAAAATTTTCATCAAAACATTTATCAACATCACAAGGCTATTACCCATCTATTTTAATTCACTCAGCAAATACATTTTTTTTTTTTTTTGTAGTTTTTTTCGAGGCAGGGTTTCTCTGTGTAACTGCCTTGGCTGTCCTGGAACTTGATCTGTAGATCAGGCTTGCCTCGAACTCACAGAGACCCACCTGCGTCTGCCTCCTGAGTGCTGGGATTAAATGTGTTCACCATTAAGAGTCATATAATGGTCTAAGTAGTGGGGCCTGCAATCTCTACACTTTCATGGAATCATTCACGTGTGATGCAAGTCTATAAAAGCAAGGTGCTGCCCAATTATCCTTTAACAAACAAAAGTCTTTAGCCGAGACTCGTGGCACATGAGCACACTGGGGGCAGAGGCAGGACCTCGATGAGCTGGAGGCCAACCTCCTTTACACAAAGAGAGCTCCACACCAGCCAGGATTATGCAGGGAAACCTTGTCCTAAAAAAAAAAAAAAAAAAAAAAAAAAAAGAAAAAAAAAAAGCTAATCTGTAGTAACTTAGAATCAGGCTGTTTCTTACACAGGATGACTTACGGAAAGGTCCGTTTTATTGGCAGTCCAAAGTTATGAACGCCACTAAGTATACCTTATGCATGTTGAACTGTTTTAAGATTTCCCCCCCCGGAAAAACATATAGATGTATTTTGCAAATTGAGTAAAGATCAATTCCACTAACAAGCCAAACCAAGAGAGAATGGTGTCTGGATAAGCACGAGCAGTCTACCTGAGGGAGTCCCCTTTTCTTCACTCCTAGTCATACTCTTGTGCCAGGGTTCAAGAGCCACGGGAAGCGCTCCAAAGCCCCAGTCCTAATGAACAGAGGGGTCCACTGAGACGACTGGGTCAGCCCGCGGCAGGGAACGGGCGCGTACGCTCCCTCCCCTTTTGCTCACCTGCGAGAGCCCACCCACGCCCACATCGCGGCCACCTTCCCCTGGGAGGCCGGCCGGCCGGCCACCAGTTCTCGGCTTTTGGTGGCGCACCCCAAGCCGCACACCCCTCCCCGAGCTCCGTAGCCCTCACCCGGCGGCGCCCGCTGATTTCAGCGTGCACCCGGGGTTGGCGGAAGGAGGGCGGCGGAAGCCGGGAAGTGGGACTCCCACAGAACCCAGGAAGTTGGACATACCCTACTCGGACCACCAGGTGCGCGGAAGGAAGGCGAGCGGCGCTGCCCGCCGTCAGCTAGATACTCACCCCTCGCCTCAGGCAAACCCCTCAGCGACGTCTCTCCTTCCTGACAGCAGCCATCTTGGATGGGGAAGGTCGGGGTGCCACGTCATCACCCTGCGCCCCGTGACGTTGTCGGCGACTGGAGGGGCGGCGAAAGTCAGGCGCCCACCAACCAATTAGAAGCGAGTAAAGCTCAAAGGGAGGGGGGGGGAAAGTGACAAGCCTTTGGTCGCCTCTCCGCCTCCCCCGTGGCCCTGTGGACCGCCTCCTGTAAGGAGAAGGGAGCCTCTCGAATTGCTCTTCCCAGCTGCCCCGCCCTCACGGAGAAAGGGAGTTCGGGAGCAACCGAACCTGTTAACGGAACTCGGGCCTGAAGGCGGGGCCGGGGCGCCCGTCCTTCAATCACAACACCGCCATGAGCGAAATCTAGCCAATTGGGTCCTTGAATCTGGCTCCGCCCCCGTCGCCGTCGCCCAATGGCTGAGCAGTACCCTGACTGAAGGGCGGCTGGGCAGCGGGGCGGGGCCGCGCCGAGGCGTGTGAGGTGAGGGCCAATGAACGGCGGCGGTGGCGGCCCGTGGGGCGGGGCCTAGGGGCGGGCGGAGCCGGGTAGGGCCTGGGCGGCGGGGCTGTCTCTGGCCGCCGTCCCGCCCCTCCCGTCCGCGCCGCCGCCGCCGCCGCCTCCGCCGCCGCCGCCGCCACCGCCGCCGCCGCCGCCGCCGCGCCGCCGCACCCGCCACCGCGCCTGGGGGGTTGGTTGAGGCGGACGGTGGGGTCCCGGCCGGAGTGTGGCGCCGCCGCTGCGCGTAGGCGAAGCGGGCAGGTGAGTGCGGGCGGCAGACTCGCGCGTGCGGCCCGCGGGCTGAGGGGCCAGGGTTCTGCCGCTTCCGACGCCGTGAGGCCGGGCGAGCGGGCGCCGAGGTCCGGCGGAGCGCTGCGGCCGAGCTCTTTGGGCCCGGGCGGCTGCGGTCGCCGAGGCCGGGCCGGCCTATGCCCTGAGGGGGGCTCGGCGCGCGCCCGCCGCTCCCCTCCGCCGCTGGGACGTGGGCAGGCGGCAGGTGCAGGCAGGGCGCGGCCTGGGCGCCGCCCTGGGGTGCGGCGGGGCCCGGAACGCGCGCGGGGCGCTGGGACTGCGTGCGGCGGGCTGCTGCCTTGGTTTCCTTCCTCCAGCGGCGGGCGCACGCGGCTTGGGGCCCAGGCGCCTCTCCCTGCAGCCCTCTCTTGCCCACCACCGGGAGCCCGGCCCCCGCGCCTTGTCCTCCGCTGCCCGCTTGCAGCGGCAGGCGTAGAAAATAGGTCATGTTTCTTCCCACGCGCCCCTGGCCGAGGTCCACACGCGACGAGCGCGCTGCGAGGGAGAAGCATTCAGAGCTCTTGGAGTTTGCCATTCCGGTTTCCAACTCTTCCTTCTTGCGGCTCCAGCCTGGGGATGCGACTCTGCCTCCTCTCCCTGGTTGCCACTCTTGGAAAAGGAGCTGATTAGTGACGTGCGCCACTGGCTGCGGGGGAGGGGGGGGCTCACCACCACCACCCCCACCCCGCCCGCCTTCGAGGACGTTGGAGCGGTTCAGAAGTGTGCACGCGTTGAGGATGACTTGGGGCAAGCTGTATTCCATTTCTAAACGAACACGGGGCTGTTTCCAGAAGCAAAAAAAACCACTTGAACAGGATGTTGACAGTAATTTTGCCTTGCCGACTCTTACAAGAGTTGACTTTTTAGGGATGGATCCCTGTAACACAACCGCAGGCAGGAAGGCTCAGGCAGGGGATCATGAGTTCCAGGCCTGCCAGACCTCCACAGGGAGACCCCTTGGAAAACACAAAAACTAAAACCTTATTGGACACCGAACTGTCTCCGTTTTTCCCTTCAAAAGTGATACTGAGGCTATTTTACAGATGAGTTTTAAACAGGGACAGTCTTGAGTTTTAAGTGAATGCTCTTTAAGAATACAGCAGTATAAAGGGACACTTCCTCTCCCAGTTAGCCTGTCCAGACTCACTGGAGCCATTACCCACAGTTGTGTGTATGGGCTACAACCTGTAGATGCTCCAGATTGGACTCTGGAGCGCTGTGATTGATATTTTGGTGAAATTCCAGCCATTTGGGAATGAGTTTTTCTTTGTCTGAAGCAAAAAATAGTTTGCAAAGCCAAATTCTGCAAAAGCTACAGAAAAATCTTTCTGGGACTCCAAATAACCTTGGTCTTTATCCTTCTGTCTGTCCTCTTTGTATTCCTTTCTTTTGCTTGAGTTCTTATTACTATCTGGATCTGGAACCCTAGTCCAGTTGGAGGGAAGTGACTGCTGTTCCCCCCCCCCCCCTTCACTGTGTGAACATCTCAGTGGAGTGATGCTGGGCTTGAAGATTCAGAAGTTTGTGCTGGTGTGGGCTCCAGCAATGAGAGTTTCTGTTCCTTTTCTGTTTGTAAGTGTCCAGTGAGATTCTCACAAAGAAAGAAACACTGTTAGCTGGGCCTGAGGCAGGAAGATCTTAGGGTCAAAGCCAGTCTGGATGCAGTGAGACCTTGTCTGGCTGGCGATAGAGCTCAGTGGTAGAGTGCTTGCTTACTGTGTGAGAAGACTGGGTTTCATCTTCGGTACTACACCCATCTAAAAATGCTATTGACTATCTTTTCTATGTGATGCATATTTAGGCCACGTTTAAAGATTATTAAACTCAGCAACCTCCTGAAATGTTGATCACACCTAAAAGAATGGCAAAGGTGACAGTGCCCAGCAAAGTAGTGACAGGAGCCCTGGGGGAGGCTTTTGCTTGTATGAAAACCTAATAGAGTCCCCAGTGTCCACAGAGGGTTGCCCCCACCCGATCCTCAACTGCTACAGCACCTTATTATATACAATGGGGTAGTGTTTTCATCTTAACCTGCACACTAACCTCTCACAGTTGGAGTTGTTTTTAAGTTACTTCCAATACCCATTAAAATGTCCCTGCTGTGCCAATAGCTGCTGCACTAAGTCCTTCAGGGAGTAGTCACCAAAAGAGGTTTGTAGGTGTTCAGTAAGTGTGAGTTTCCCTCCCCTTGCCTATTTCCATCTGTAGTTGAATTTGCAATGGAACATCAGATAAGGGAGCGTCTTTAATTGATGCTGTATGGAATTTTGGTAAAAACGTGAGTGAAATATACTATGGCTTCTGCAAGCTGTGTGAGGCTTGCCAAGTTTCTGAACTGTTTGTTACAAAGCCTGTCCCACTTTGACTCATATATATAAGTGGTTGTTAGAAATGTAACTGTGTCTATGTTGGGTGTAGTTTGATAGAAGGCTCTCCGTCTTTAGAAAGTGGTTGCCTGCTCTTGGCTACAGAGCTGTTTTTCCTGAAACTGACAGATTTTAGTGTGTTTCTTCCTCTTGGGTCAAAGTCCTGGGAATGGAGGCAAGCTGTGTTGCTCTAAAGAAGCGGAGTAACCATTTATTAAAATTAGATTACTTTAATGTAACGATGACTATATTATTCTGATGTTCTTTAGAGGTTGCTGTGGTCAGGTGTTTGCTTTCTCTATTAGCTTACAATTTTCACTATTATATTTGGACTCACTTTCTGTTAGTGAAGGATGTTTGGAATTGCTATGTGTGTTTTTCCTTCTGCTACAGTGAAATCAGTTCGTACTGGTTTGTATTTAGCCCCTTGAGATTATTGTAGTAAAGATCTCTTGCCTTTCAGGTTTTCTACTTTGCACCTTTGTTGCCTTATTCTGCATCTGTATTGGTTTCTTTTTTGTTCTAAAAATTGGAGTTGTTAATGGTTTTGAAATGAAAATATCATTAATTCTGCAGTAATTTCTTGTTTGGTTAAACCCTTCTAACAACCTTTTGATTTGTTAAATTTATTTTTAAGCTGGGCTTGGGAGCCAGCACTTGAGAGGCAGAGGCAGATGGATCTCTGTGAGTTTCAGGCCAGCCTGGTCTACAGAGCAAGTTCCAGGACAGTGGGGCTTACACAGAGAAACCCTGTCTAAAACAAACAAAAAAACTTAATTAAAAAAACATATTTTTCTTTTGTGTGTGCACGTGTGTATGAGTATGACTGCCATCCAGAGTATATGTATGTGTACCATGCCTGGGCCCATGAAGATCATAAATGGAATACCAAGAACTGGATTTACCACGAGGCTTTGGGCTGCTAGATGTGGGTGTCAGGAACCAAATGCAGCTCCTCTGAAGAAGCATGAAGTGCTCTTAAATAATTAGCTATCTCTCTGGCCCCCTATTGATACCTTTTAATGTATTTTTCTGTTAAAATGAAGTTGAACCTTATGAAAAAAGCATCAATTAGAAGACTATGCAATAATAGAAGTCCTGCTTTTGTCATTTTGTTTGCGCGCGCGCGCGTGTGTATGTGGTAACGTAAGACAGAGATGAACCTTACAGACCTCATTTCCACGAGTCTCCCTTAGTTTTTTTTTAATTAACACATAATAAGACTAGGTACACATAGTTATTGACAAATTTCAAGTGAAGAAAAATGGAATAAAATAATTATACTTAAATTCAATGTCGAAGACTTGGAAATTCTTTCTTTTCTCATTTAAAATTCTTTCCCAGTGGTCTCCTGTGGAGACAAAATTTTTGCTGAAGTTATGCCTTTCAAAGGAAACTGAGTGATTTCTGATTACCAGGCTAAATGAATTACCAGGTGAATGTTTAACCTTTGGCAAGTCTCACCTCAGTAATGGAGTTAGGGAGGGTGGGGGCAGAGCAGGGCAGATGGCTAGAGCCAGAAGAAATGTTTTAATAGTCTTTAAGGAGGCATACAGGTTGTCTAGAGAATACAAATGATTGGATGTCTACAATAATGCTTTCCTACATTTTTTTTTATTGACAGGTAAAAATTGCACATACCTAGTAGTAATATTTGGTATTCTAGGGTTATCACTGTCTGTGATTCTGAGTTTCACTTCCTTTTTGAAGCACTGGGGTTGACTCCACTGCCTCCCAGGCAAGTGGTATGCATCTCTAGGCCTTTAAAAAAAAAAAAAAAAAGTCATGTTTTATTTTGAGATAGGTCTTCATAGGTTGACTAGTGTTGTCCTGGAACTTTTTGTTTGTTTTTCAAAGCAGGGTTTCTCTGTGTAGCCCTAGCTGTCTTTAATCTCTCTTTAGACCTATCTGCCTCCTCTGCTTCCCAAGTGGGATTAAAGGTGTCTGCCACCATCGCTTGGTTGTTCTTACTTTTATTTTATTAAAAATTTTTTTTGTTCTTAAACTTTTGATCCTCTTGCTTTAGCTTCTCAAGGAACTGGATGAAGGCTTGTGCCACCATAGTTAGCTCTCTCTCCCACCCCATATACTCTCCCTCAAGCTTGTGGGCTTCGTGCCTCAGGCTCCCCAGTTATCACTTTTCGTTTTTTAAAATTACAATTTATTGAGACAGGATGTGGTCTTAAAAGCATATACAACAAAGAATTAACAATTTCAATTTTAGAAAAAAAGCCTGACTTTAATATCAACAGTTCTTTATTAAATAAAACTAAGAAAAAAGTAAGAATTTGGGATGAGAAGTCTTCATTAAAGTTGCTTTTACTATGAAATATTTACTAGTCACTAAAGAAGTTCTTAGTTTGTTAATTAGCATTGTCATGGTCATCCAAGTGGCTCCTGCAATTTTTTGACCTATAACAAGAATGTGAATTGCCACAACAACAAAGGCTGGGCGTTGTTGGAGCACTTCTTTAGTCCCTGTATTTGGGAGGAAGAGGCAGGCAGAACTCTTTGAGTTAGAGACCAGCTTGGTCTACAAGAGCTAATCCCAGGATAGGCCCCAAAGCTACACAGGGGAACCCTGTCTTGAAAAACAAAACAAAACAAAAACAAAAGAAAAAAAAAGAATATGAATTACAGAGATGCAGGTAGGATTTGTCTGGCAGGGTGGAGGGGGGTGGGGCAGGTGGGGGGTGTTCCTTTACAAGTTGTGTTCATGTCCCATATTTAACTGAGGCCATTCCTGTATATTTGGACAAAGAAAGCAAAATAGCTTTATCTTTGGAAGAAGCCTGAGAGAAAACCCTTACACCCACATGCTTTGCTACTGCAAGATAAAGTCATTTTGAACATCAGAGATAGCAGTGAACCATGGCTGGTTTTGAGCCAAATCCTCAACATACATTGGCTATCAAAAAAAAAAAAAAAAAATCCATGGTTGAGATATACTCGTGAGGCTCTGGCACCATCCAAGCTTGTCATCTTGCATAAACTAACTTTTCTGAGTAGCATCTTTCTCCTCTGTAAAGGGGATATATGGGATATATGACATTTGTCTCATTGCTTGTAAGATGTTCACCTGAGTCCGTGACAGTGTATGCTCAAACCATGCACTTAGGATGAGGACAGTCATGTTGGAAGCTGCCACAGTACATGGCAGGAATAGTATGGTTTCAGCAGCCTAAAATGTGCCCTGAAACAACATAACAGCAAAATTCTTGCATTCACTTGAACACTTATTGTTTAGTGTAGCTCATCTGTCTTGTTGTAGATCAGTTTATATAATGGATAGCTATATTTGATCTCCTCTCATTTTAAAGGCTATAGGGCTGTATCTTTGAGACACTTGAGAAATGTACATGGGACAAGGGAATAAATTCTCTTGGCTTGTGAACAACCTGGAACAACCGTACCAAAATTAGTAAGATCTTGAAATGGCTCCAGGGAGGCAGGGGTCCCACTGAAGTGTGACTCCCTCAAAGTGCATCAGAGGGTTTTGCTGCCTTGCTCTCTGGAGGGCAGTGCACAGTTGCTCACTTTTGGAAAGTGAGTGTGGGGGCATGCTATAAACCCGGAAATTGAAGAGTTTGAGGAAGACATGGAAGCCATCCTCACAGAATTTGGACAGGTCACAGAGGAGTGGCTCACAAGTAGGAGACTGTGTCGGAAGTGAGCAGGCAGAGCTGGTAGCCTGTGGGTTTGCCTCCAGTCTGATCCCCAGGGTTAGCTTCAGATTGTGCATTTGTCAGCCAAGCACAGCTCACCTGCCTGTGCCACGTGTGTCCAGCCTGGAATCAGATGGTGGATAGTGATGCATTGACTGTCAGTGGTGACATAATGTGCCTGAGGGTTTACATAATCCTCTCAAGGGTGTCTCCCAGTCCTGATGCTCTGCAATTTTAGAATCCAGAATCCCATGTTTGGAGTGTAAGTGGCTTGAAGGTGATTTAGCAGGTTACAGCTGTCCTTTCACCATTCAACACTGTTGTCTTTGTTTTAGAGATATAATAGAAGCAGTTGTTCATGATACCTGATTCTTTACTTTATTATTATTTTTAGATAATTGTTTTAAACAGGAGCCTCATGGGGACTGACTAGATTTCTTTATTTGAAGGAACGATGTAGATAGATAACAGAATGTAGGTGTTTGATGCAGTTTATAGAAACAAGAAAGCTGATCTCAACATGCAGGGACTGCTCTGGTGGCAAGGAAGCAGAGTGGAAATCAGCCCAAGGCTTAGCTCTGATTGATGCTTCTGAAGGCATGCATGGTTGTCAAAGAGATACCTGTTAGGCCGGGTTCAGGGGCTTCCACTTTGCACAAGTTGGTCATCTGGTCACCTATTTCTTTTATAGATGTCACCTTCTTGTTCGGATGATGGATTTCAGTGAAGTCTTACTTACCATGGGGGTCATTTTTGTCAGTGACTGGTTTATATAATTTCAACAGAGACAGATTCAGCCTTTTCCCCAAGTATAACACACAATCCCTTGTGTTCAGTATCTTTGTCCAGTTTTAATGGTCTGGCTAGACACCTGCAGGAAGATGTGGACACCTTGCTGTTTCTTCTGGCGCCTCAGTTTTTCAGCATGCTGCTCCTCATTGAAATTAAAGTAGATAGACCTGGACAGGCAGTTACCTGAGCTTTAGATCTGCAGGTGGATCTGGTTTGTCCCCTCACAGCTCTGACTGCTATTCTGACATTCCTCTGATACTTGAGGAATATCAAGAAGTCACTGATCAGTCATCAGAAGTCACTGATGATGACTGATGGTGCTGCTCCTGCTGTCTTCCAGGGTGAGGCTTGAGTTCAGGGTCCAACACTCAACTGTTAAGAAGCCAGGAGTTAATTTCAATGTGCTTATAATTGAACAGCAGCTTAAAACCATTTGTGCTGAGAAACAGCCAGAATGGCTTAAAAATATCTAGAATTAGTTTAGATTTGTGGGAAAATACTCAATGTTTTTGTGGAAAGCAGCTTTTTTTGAGTTCTCAAGTTACTGTACATACATATGATAGTCCAAATTATTCTGTACGGATTAAAATTTAAATCTATGCTTGTGTTGGTACTTAAGTAGCTACTGAGTCAAAATTAGTTCACTTGGCTTTCTTGGTTTGGCTTCTTGATTCCTTTGAGTCTATGCCACACAGCACCTCCATTGTGCTATTTGGTAGGTACCAGCCACACGGTGTAATTTATTGTGGCATAGCATGCTGGGCCAAGACAGAGTGTGCTTCTGATAACTGTCAGTTCCAGTTCACCTGGTACCATGTGAAGCCACAGCCATGTGCACCTTGTCAGTGCTGTGTTCATGACAGAAAATGTTTCCCTGCTCCTGTTTCCCAGCCCATCCTGCAGTCTGTATACTTTGATTGTGCTGTTTGATCCGCATGGCCTACAGAGTGCTTAGGGAGATGGGGAAAGGCATGCTTCCTGTTCTTCCTACATATCGGGCAGCCTTCACCCCCTCAGGTGCCTTTTACAGCTGGGAGCTTGGAGCAAGAGGAAGCACATGACCAGAGCCTCCCTCAGAAGGCCCAGCTGTGAAGTTGGGTCAGTGCAAACTAAATTGAAAAGCAGATGATGCTGAGCTAGGTTTCCTGGGCGAATTGCCAAATAAGTACCATCAAAGATGTTTATTCTAGTTGTATTTAGTTCAAAGCAGCATTTTCAGGAAGAACTTATTAAAGTACAAATTTATACCCTTTCCATTTCAATTATGAATGGAAATCTTAAATCTTTTTGCAACTAAATGTTATCCATCAGTATATATGAGCTATATTGCATAAAAATGAGCTAAGTATTTAGCCCCCACCTTGTTACATCCTCCCTTTTAGCCATGGCTTCCAAAATGTGGTTGATGTATTATTTCCCTGAACAGACTAAAATGGAAATAATGCAGTGATAAAAATGGTCAGAACTTGTTAGTTATAGTCGCCCCTGCTTGCCAGTCAGTCATTTAACAGTTATGTCATTTGCTTCCCTGTGTTTTAGGTTGGAAGATTGCTGATGGGCTTGCAGATAGTGTGTACTACTTTAAAGGGCCAGGCTTGAGGATCCTGTAGGTTTTGTAAACGTCTGGGTGGTGAATGGAGACAGGTGGGGAGCACGTGTAGCAAGCTCTGCTTCTGTAGGTGCCTCCTGAAAGTGAAGATCTCCAGTTTGCCCAGCAGCCCGCCCGCCCTCCCTGCCCTCCCTCCGTCTCAAGCATTACTTATTGTTGCGGCTGCTGTTTAGGTTTCACTTCTGCTCTTCCCCCAAGATAGTTCATACCCAATTTCAGTGTAAACTTCAGCGGAGAGTATCTCTCACTTAGCATTGTGCCATACAGCTAACATTTGTAATGAGAACGAGGGAGAGAAGGACAGAGAAAAAGTAAGAGCATAGGTGTTTGATTTAGCATATGTTTACATGAATATGTAGAGTGAATATTGACAATCAATATTTGGTCTTTATAGGAAACTGATGAGTGAAAAGTTACCCCCATGCATGACACCTCTTTGACATTTTTGTTCATTAAAAGTTTGAAACTGGCACCCAAGTCAGCTGAATCTCAAAGAAATTGAACTATTGTATGTAGGAAAGTTTTGAATCATATGCATAAAGGGTCAGTAATCATTTTAAATCCACGAGGTCAGGGAAATCACACTGCATAGATTGTTTTTGTTAGTGAAAACTGGCAAGGGAGAATTGGATTTAGGAATTGATTTCCGTCATCCTTCTTAAACTGTACTTCTCTTCTTGCCCTTCTGTCTTTAGTTACTTGGACATTTAGGGAATTATCCCTGTTGCTTTGCTTTTTGCATGTGTCTTAGTTTCTAGCCTCAACTCTGAGACCTACAGGCCTGGTTTTTCCTAATTTTTTGTCTTTCACATTGGTCAGCATTGCCTAACCAGGGAGATGGGAGAGCTTGTTTACTCAAGCTCCCTTATGTTTAGAGTCAGCCTGGATGCTGAAACTGGTTCATGGCTTCAAGTTGAGTCTGCTGCTTGGTGGCTGGTCTCTTGGCTAAGTCACAGCCCTCACTAAGCTTCCTAGCGACTGGAGTCTTCAGCACTGGCCTTACTGGGCTATGCTAGCCACATGGACAGATGCAAGTGCCCACTGAGCTGCTACTAGAAACAACTAATTTCCTGCTTTGTTGCCTTCAAAGAGACTAAAATCACATACAAAAGAATGTGAATGTATTTCCAGAGGTTCTGTTATTTAATGTCCTAAAGTCTTTCTGTCTATGAAGTAGTGATTTTTCTGAAGAAACTCTTAAGTCTGACTCTTGTATCTGGTCAAGCTGTGTCTCCCACCCCATGCAAATACATATTTTTACTGAGAGTTGTCCTGGTTCTTCAGCAGAGCTTATTAAACATGCAGTCATTGTTTCATTCTGACAGCATGTATGGTTTGGGTGTGAAGTGTAAACCACTCTTGGGTCAAAGGTTTGTCAGGAGGTGACGGATCCTACCTGTGGGCTCCGGCCTCCGCAATGGTTTTGGTATGCAGGCTGAGAACTCTGGGAGCCCCACGGTGAGAGCCCTGGAAACTATCTTTTGGATGGGGCAGCTTAGAATTTTGTGCTTTAGGGAGGTGTGCTCTGTGGGGACCCAGACAGTTACTCTCCTTCCCTTCCTTAAGTGAAGATTCTGTGTGGAATAAGGCTGGCTGCTTTTTCTCTCTTAGAGTCTACAGGATTGTGGGAGGGAAGCAGTACAGAGACAAAAGACCAAATCTCAAGACAAACCAAGCCTTTATCATCTGTTAATGACCTTGCCTTTGAACCTTCCTCACTGACTTTCATAGGAGTGACAGCTCTGCAAGGAAGAGCTTAGAATCTCGTAAGGTCACCGAGGGCAGTTTTGCAGGGCCTCAAAGTATGTGGGAAACTATACCAGAAGACAGAGGCCTAGACAAGGCATGGCTGTGCTCCAGAACACAAACAAACCCATGCAGCTAAGTAGTGTAAAGGATAGATAGAATGAAGCCAAGCAGGTAGAGTCGGGTGAGTCAGTTCATTCTTCCAAGGCCTTGCTGGAGAGGTCAGGTATTAACTTTGAGCCTCGAATAGATGTTATGTCGAGCAAAAGAAGCCCATATGGAGTATAAGTTTGTGTACCTGAAGTTCAGAGAAGAGCAAACTGACCAAGAGTAATAGAAGTCAAGGCAGTGGTTCTCCTGGAGATGCCTGTAGACTGAAAGTGCCTTAACTGGAGGTGGTGGCTGTGTGGCGTATGGATAAGCCAGTGAAGCTGTGCACTGTGGACAATGGTAGAGGAGACTGGAGTCAGAGAGGAAAGGGTCCAACCTAGCCTGGGAGTGGCTTCAGAGGCTGAACAGCCATGGGACCTAGATGACACATACATGCACTAAATTACTGATGGGGTTTCCAAGTTTTATCTTCCATACATCAGTACCTATTACTGTCTCTAGAAGCTGGCGATTTCTGAACTTAACTGTTGTATTTAGCTGTACGACTGTTACTGCCAAAGAACTCTATGGTGCTTTCATGTCACTGACATAGTTAATGGTCTTTCACATGGAACAAGCATTTGACATTTTCTGTATATCACCAGTAGATGGACACTTGGCCAGCAGCTTTAGGAACACAGGTTTTGCCCCATTAGAACTATGGGGAGGATTTTCCTTGAGAGCTCAGTGTAGTGTCCTCTGTGGAACAAGTGCTATGTGTTAAGGTCTGAGCTGTGGGGCTTGGGGTTAGGAATACAAATAAAACACAGTGTTTTCCTGAAGGAGCCTGGTGTCTTGGGCAAGACAGGAAGGAGTGGAGTTTGCTTTAGTCTTGCACCACAGTAACTGAGGGACATTGAAGAGATTGCAGGGGTGTGAGGACAGAAGACTATGACTGGAGCACTGGAAAGGCTTTCAGGGGATGTCTGGATAGGAGTTTTGAGAACAAGCAGCTAATGAACAAGTGACTGAAGGGAGGAGGTGGAGGGATGTATTCAGGGTTAGTGTGGAATGGGTTAGTAACAGGAAGGTTGGTTTTGCAGCTGTATTGGTTGATTTGTGTGTCAGCTTGACACAAGCTAGAGTCATAGGAGAGGAAGGAGCCTCATCTGAGGAAATGCCACCAGCTGTAAAAAGACATTTTCTCAATTAGTGATTGATGTGTGAGGCCCAGCCCATTGGGGCTGGTGCTACTCCTGGGTTAGTGGTCCTGGGTTCTATAAGGAAGCAGGCTGAGCAAGCCATGTGAAGCAAGCCAGTGAGCAGCTCACCTCCATGCATGGCCTCTTGGCTCCTGCCTCCACGTCCCTGCCGTTTGAGTTCCTTTCTTGAATCCTTTGGTGATGGACAGCATTGTGGAAGTGTAAGCTGAATAAACCCTTTCCTCACCAGTTTTCTTTTTGTGTGGCGGTGTTTTGTTGCAGCAGGAGAAACCCTAACTAAGACAGTAGTAGCAAAAGAGGAACTTGGTCAGGGAGAGAGACACATTGTTGCCAGAGGCTAAGGAGGAGATAGCAGAATGAGGTTGCTGCAGTATTCAAGTGTGAGCCAGGTGGTCACTGGCAGGGGATGTGGTGAGATGCATCCAGTGCTTAACCCTGTTAGTCTGGAAGACCTTTCAAGCTCTTTGACCCTGAAATACCACGTGTTTCCTGTCTATATGTAAATGGAGGCAGTGTGGTGCTCTGTGCAGATTCTAGCTTAAACCTCTTACTACATGATAGGTGACTTTGAACAGAGGAAGGATGCGATCACACAGGAACTCCCAGTACCTGATAGAGGACAGGTACTGATTATAGGGAGGTTGCCACGGCTGCTTGAATGAACCCTTTGAGGTAGGCTAACACTGGGGACAGTTGGAGAGTTGAGGGACAGAGGACCTAGTAAGTAAGGCTTGTTTACAGTCCTGGCACCACCACACTACTTGGGGAGGAGCAGCATGCCTTTGTAGGTCTTCTCTGTTAAGAGCTAAAGAACTGTCTGACAGCTCTTCCCCAGTAGTGCTGATCTTGAGTCATTTAGAGTCACGGGAGAGTAGGTCTTGACAATAGGACTGAGCTTGAGCTCAGTTGTGTGTTACCAACAGTGTGCTTCTGTAATTCTTCTTGCCAGTCAGGAGGTCTGCTATATTTGGAAGTATGATTAAAAAGTTACTATTGCCAGGCACCTCAGTGACTTTGATTTCTTGTAGGCCGAGTTCTGTGATTCTCCACAGAGGTACCACCATGGACCTGGGTGGGCTTGATTCCCAGAGAAAGGCTTGATGCTCTGTCCATCCTGTGTCCTTTTTTTCTCAGTTGGGTGCCAGTGATGATGGAGAGTGAGCATCTGCCTCCTTTCTAAGACTCATAGGAAGAAAGAGGTGCTTAAGCTGTTCTTCCTCCTGCACCCCACTTAGCTTTTGATGTTAACTACTTCCTTCTAGTTTCCTATCTGTTTTATGTGTTTGTACATCCCAGGGTGACTGACACCCAGTGTTTCACAGTCTTTCACAAGATTTAAGATAAGTTACATGTAATTTGATATATTAAGAAAATAAAAGATGGACCTCTTTGTAAAGAATGCTTTTTTCCTATTTTAGCACCTGTCTTATTTGTGTGGCTTTGGTGGCAGTGACATTAGTAGGAGAATCACATTCTAAACCATGTCCTCCCCTATCAGGCAGTTATTTCTTTCCTTTTTTGATATTGCAGTGGTAGAGGTTGTACCCTCTACCACTGAACTCCATGCCCATTCCTTCCCTGACCCATTCATTTCTTTATTGTAATAAATGACCAAAGTGAGTGGTCATCCAGGGGCTCCATGAATGGGCAGTATCGCTGGGGTGGCCTGGGCTTCTATCTTCCCAGAGGGTGGGGTCCACACTTCTTCAGGAGTTCCAGCACTCTCAGTGGGTAGCTTACCGGGCCTCCTCTCTGCTGCCTTGCTTCTCTTGGTCCCACCTGTGAATGGCCTGAGCCTTGCTCTTTGAGGTCTTTACCCAAAATGTCATCATGTCCTTTGTCCCAGTATCTCCTTTGTGAAATATCCTAGTCATTTCTCATGTGTCTGCTGGCTAAAGTGCAAGAGTGGCCAGCGACAGGAAGCCCATCCACGGCCAAGGTCTGCATGGCCTGAGAAGCTTATCTTCAGTGCCTGCACTTGCTCGCTAAAGCATTTTGGATTTTCCAGGGAACAGAATGTGGGCATTGGATGAGCTATCTGAAGTGTTTATTTTCAGGGTTTGTGTGAAAAGACTAAACTGTCTCTGTGGGAGGTGGTTGTTTTAAGGGGGAGTGACCAAGGATCTAGTATTTCTGACACTAGCATACTGTGTGTGTGTGTGTGTGGTGTCCTGCAGTAATGCTTCAGTGTACAACACCAAGCCCTGGATAGCTAAAACTTGTTGAGGAGAAGCTGCCTCTGCTGTGCTTTCATTGGTGAGAAGGAGTGCACTTTGACCCCTGAGCCTGCCTTGTATGATTCTCTCTCCTGTTTGAGAGGCTTCAGGTTACTTATACATTTTTTGCCCTTAAGAAAATTGTAACTGAGGTAAGATCTTAGTGTTGAAAGATGGAGTTGTTACCATGCCACATCTTATTTCTTGATTTTATTCTTTGATGATATAACTTTCATTTCTTTGTCTTCTCTCCTCTTTATAGTCAGAAAATGGGTAAGAAGAGTCGAGTGAAAACTCAGAAATCAGGTACTGGGGCCACCGCCACCGTGTCACCAAAGGAAATCTTGAACCTGACAAGTGAGCTGTTGCAGAGTAAGTGTCCTGTTCTCCACCCCACCCCTACCCTCACCAGCTGCTCTTGCCCCACGTGACAATGGCTTTCACTCCTCTGCCTGGGGCAGGGGTATAGAGCTCCCTGAGACAGGACCTCATCAGAGCATCTTGTGCTCTGCCCTTCTTGGTATCTGTGGACGTGGGCATTGCAGAGCTTCCCTCACCTCAGGCCCCTCTGCAAAGACTGAGATGTGGGTGCCTGCTAGGGCATGTAGCTGTCAGATGTCCCAGCCGTGGGACATGATCCTCTCCAGAGACCCACAGGTAAGAGCAGGCTCCACCACTCTTCAGCAGAGTGGTCCTGTACAAACTGCTGAGACTCAGTGTCTGCCAGTAGACACAGATCACTGTCTCCAGCCACTTGACAAGGACCACATGAGATTTGGGTTGTGAAGATGTATCATGGCTGTCAGCCCTAGATGACCCCAGCGTGCCTCCCAGGGAGCCATCCTTCTAGAATGGCTCACCTTTATTTTCAACTATTACATAAGTGTGTTTCTGGTTTTCACATGAAGCCTGAGAAATAGTTTCACATAGTTTGAGATGAAGTGCTGTCAGTGCCTACACTTGCTTTTTTATGCTAAAATACTTTGATAATTCTTGAGTTGTAAGTTAAAACTGGTGCTGCTATTGCCTCAGACATAGCTAGGATCTTTTCTCCCTGTATTTGGGTTGACCTTTGCCCCTTATGTTTATGTTACTTGACAGCTAAGTCTCAAGTAAAAATAAGGCTTTTCCTCAAGAATAGAAATTAGCCAGTGGCCAGACCACTGCCAGGTCCTTCCCTGGGTGCTTTAAGCTCCTCTGTTCCTGCATCTCATCATTGTTCTCCCTCTTTCCCATTAGGATACAGGTGGCTCTCAGCCCTGACTCCTGCTTTGCTGTTAGACTTCAGGGCCTCGGTCAACACTTGGTGGGGGAAGAATGAAGTCAGACTGGTTAATCTGAAAAGTTCGGCATCAGCACATAACCAGATCATGTTAATTATTTGCCACATGTTTTTTTCTTTAGTGAGATGGGGGCAGTGGGTTTGGCAGGAGCATGGAAAGTTGACTGCTTTAAGCTGGTGTAATATTTAATAAGGCGGTATTGCCAGGAGGCTGGCTGCCAGTGTGTTCCAGGACTGGTAGGTGTTGGCTCTGCAGTTCAGCTTCTTCAGAAGACTCTGAGCTTCTTTTTCAGCATAACTGTGCCATCTCTTCTGTAGCTCCTCCAGAGTGCTTGATGCAGCCCATACACATGGATATGAGATAATTGCCCTTATGTCCAATTTAGCTGTTTTCCTTAGGGAGTACCTTGACCATTTAGAAGAGATCGGGGGAAATAGTTTTACATTTCAGCTTTGCTTTCAGATTTTACCTGTTTACAGATGTATTCTGAGGAGAGATACTGGAAGAGGTGGGAACTGGGCCGAAGTATAGTGAGGAGAATCCTTTGGCATCAGAGCGTTTATATGCTTTAAGAAATTTTAAAGTACACAAACAAAGTATACCCACCCACTCTCTGTGTCATGCATACATTAACCTGGCTGGAATAGCTCTGTCCTTGAATGTAAGCCAAGAACAAGATGGAAACCTTCCTTTTTCTGTCTTACTCAGTGACTTTCACATTACAGAATGCAGCAGTCCTGCACCCGGCCCAGGAAAAGAATGGGAAGAGTACACGCAGATCCGGTCTCTGGTTGAGAAAATAAGAAAGAAGCAAAAAGGTACAATTGTTGGATGATGCTATTGAGTTGTTTCTGAGTGGTCAAGCCTCAGTTCATTGTGCCTGTCTAGAGAAAGATGACGCAGGCACCCAAAGAGACCCCCCAGAGACTGTTGTTCACTTGAGAGTGAAAGGCACAAGTGCTGAGCTATAGGGGGAAACGTTTGTGCCTGGGAGCTAAGATGGCACAACTTTCATTCATTTTTATTTTATGACATGTTTGAGTCTTGTTTTAACTCTGTTTCTTTTGACATGTTAAGTGGTGTTGATTTGATTAGTATCTTACCAAGTGTTTATGATTGACTCTACCCCATCTTGTTTCTTTGAGACCGAGTCTTGCTATGTAGCCCTGGCTAGCCTTGCACTCATGGCAATCCTTTTGTATCAGCCTTTCTAGTTGTTGGGGTTATAGGCACGAACCACCACATCCAGCTGCAGCCTATCTTGATTAAGAGATACATTTCCTAAGCTGTGTAGGTTTGTGATTTTTTTTTTTGCGGGTAGGGGGTACTGCTGAGAATTGAACCCAGGGTACATTCCAGGCAAGCCCTCTACCACTGAACTATACCCTACCTCTTTTTTCTTTTAAGATTTGCTTTTATTTTATGTGTGAATATTTTGCCTGCATGTATGTGCAGTAGTACAGTGCCCATGGGAGCCAGAAGAGGATGTCAGATCCCCAGGAACTGAAGTTACCAATGGTTGTGCTCCACCATGTGGGTGCTGGGGATTAATTGGACCTGGGTCCTCCGAAGAGCATCCAGTGCTCTTAACTGTTGAGTCACTGAGTCTCTAACCTCTGCACTCTCTCTCTTAAGCTGTGTTTTTACAGGGCACATTTGGTAACCATCTTAATTATTCTTAGGCAGTGGCAAAGGGACTGTCAGTTTGAAAAGCTTTTCATCTTGGCTGTTTTGTCCTGTAAAGCTTGAAAAGATTGCTATGCACAGCCACATGAGAGGTACCAGAGACACATTGCAAAAGATGAGAACCTTCTTTGCAGTCTGAAAAATAAAGAGGTTGTTCCTCACTTATCTGAAGTAACCAACCTGTTCTGTCTGCACACCTGTGACAGTGTGGTCTGTAGCTATAGCTCAGATGGCCTTGGACTTCCAGGTGGAGAGCAGGTCCTTTCAATTGTTTTTTTTGGACTTGATGGTATTAGTCATCTCTGTGTGTCTGAGTCTCTCTCTTGGTAGATAGTGTCACTAAGCTACAGTAAAGTTACAGAAGAAGGAGAACTCAGTTCCATTTTAAACTTTACCCAGTGCATACCTGGCATGGCCTAGAAGTGTGTCAGGAAACTTTACAGGGTGGTGAAACGGCTTAGGTTCTGTGCCTGTCCTCACGCTAATAGCATGCCTCGTGTTACCTACTTTATCAGAATGTGATGGTTGACTTCTCACCTCCCTGAGTCATGGAAACTTGATGGCAAGTCCAGAAAAGAAGGTGGCTGAGAGTCTCCTACCTAGATTGAAAACTTGCTGATCTTACATTGGCTCAGGTCTTCCCTCCTTCCTTTCCACTTGCTCGTCTCTACCACCTTTCTTTTTATTTTTGTATTTGGTTTAAGAAATAAAATATTCCAGATAGAGCGTAGTTCCACACTCTTCTTACTTTCAAAGGTATTTGTCTTAACTGTGAACACTTTTATACAAACTATAAATACAAACACAATTATGTATATAAATTTACATAAATACTACCATTCTTGAGTTTAACTTTTTTCTCTAGTTATACTTTATTATTTTGTGTGTATGAATGTTTTGCTTACCTGTATGTAAGAATATCATGTATGTCTGGTGTCTGTGAAGGCCAGAAGAGGGTATCAGATCCTCTGGGAGTAGAGTTATGAACCACTGTGTGGGTCCTGGGAATCGAACCTAGATCCTTTTTGAGAGTAGTCAGTTTTTTGTTTTTTGTTTTTTGTTTTTTGTTTGTTTGTTTTTTTCGAGACAGGGTTTCTCTGTGGCTTTGGAGAATGTCCTGGAACTAGCTCTTGTAGACCAGGCTGGTCTCAAACTCACAGAGATCTGCTTGCCTCTGCCTCCTGAGTGCTGGGATTAAAGGCATGCACTACCACTGCCCGGCCTGCATCTGTGTTCCTAGTGTCAGGTCTGCAGAGGATTCTCATTTCTTCCCAAGCATCAGTGCACAGAGACTAGCTGCTGATTTTATTTGATTGGGTTTTGTGTTAAGGGCAATGTGATGAGACAGATGGCATGTCAGACTTGAGGGGAAAGCTGCTGTGTGGCAGATCCCAGCCACAGTTGTGGTAGCTAAGTCTTCTCTCCCTTTGCTGTTAATACTGTCTAGTAGAGGTACTCTATGTTCAATGCTCTTGTCATATAGCGTCAGGATGGACTTCTCTATGACTGGCAGGGAATTTGGGATTTTAATTCACCTTTGCTGGAGCTTGCTCAGGTATGTACCATGACTACTTGGTGGTTAATTTTGATTATTTCAAGATATGGGTGTTAAGACAAGAGCCAATGTGAGCTGTACTCTGCTGTATGCTCTAGAGCCGTGTGATGACATGTGTCCTAAAGTAGCTCTTGTTTCCAACATGGATGATATAGGTCTGTCTGTTACTTTTGATGGGAAAAGAGAAGATTACTTCCCTGATCTAATGAAATGGGCCTCTGAAAACGGGGCTTCTGTCGAGGGTTTTGAAATGGTTAACTTCAAAGAAGAGGGCTTTGGTTTGAGAGCAACAAGAGACATCAAGGTGAGTTTATTATCTGTTGGTCTAAGGGGGTTTAAGTGTGTTTGAACCATTGTGTGCTATTGAGATTGAGCTCAAGGTATGGGACAGAGACACCCGAGGCTTGTCTAAAGCTCTGTGGGTACATAGGCAGGCAGCATTCCCCATCCTTTATCTGGCCACATGGGCCATGAAGAGCCTCAGTCTGACAACGTTCTAGGAGTCCTGCCAGCTTTTAGGGAGATGTGTCATTAATCCTGCCTTAGAGCAAGACATTTACAAGCCTCCTCGAGGAGACCATAGAACATACCTGATAGGATTTTGAGACTTAGCTGAGGAAAAGGTAGATGGAGGTGGGGGAGGCAGCGAAGAAGGTGGGTCCTTGTTCTGGATAACTGAAAGTGCCACTCATGGAAACGGCAGCACCATAAATAGTAGGGAGAGGAGAGGAGAGCTAGACGTCTGGAGAGATGCTTTCCCTACAGCCTCTCTGCTCCTCAGTCCTGTTGTCCTAAAGAGGAAGGGAAACTTAGTCTGTTTGTTGGGGAGAAGGAACTGGGTGCTGTGGGTGCTGGTTGCTCAGGGTGTTCATTCTGCTTTGTGTCTCCACCCCGTGCCTTACAGGGCAAGCTCACATAAGGAGCCTGTGGGAAGCCAGTGTGCCTGTGACTAGGTGTGAGCTTCTGCCTGCTTCTTGAATTCAGCAGCTTGTATTTTGAATGACCCTTTATTATAGTCTCATATCTTTCAGTTGGTGAAGAACTTGGGTAGAGGAAATGGATGTTATTATTTGGTCCCCTCATACCTCCAATAGCTTTTTGGCCAAGCTCTCATTAAACATTTGTCCTCACAATGGTGGCATATTAGATAACTGTTGAGTCCCTACTGTGTGAGGGATATTCATTTGTTATTATGGCAGATTTACAGGAAAACATAGAGTTTAGTCCTGTGTGATACTTACAATCTACAGTAGGGGACAACACAGAAAAGTATTCAAATAGCAGACACTTACAGAGGCAAGGTCACAGGTTTCCTCATGTATCAGGTAAGAAGCCTCATGTATGCCAGGCCTGCCCACTGTCTTAGCTGTGGCTTGTCTTACTGGCACTTTTCTCTGGAGCATTTATCCCCATAGTCTGGAGGCTGGAAGGTGCAGGGTTAAGGTGCTGTGCATTTGGTTCTGCTGAAGCCCTGCCTCTAGTTCTCACCTGGACCAGTCCCCTGGGACAGGGACAGAGCTCTAGGCATGGGTGAAGCAGCAGAGTTAAGTAACTCAGACATACACAGTCATATATCTAAAGACGTGGTAGTATGTTGGGCACAGATTAGTGAGGTCAAGGAGGTCTGTGGGCTGGTGCTTTAACTGGGGGTGTCATTTGAATCCCTGTGCAGCAGGGATTCTGCTCTGCTTCTTGCCCTCACTTTTTAAAGGTAGGATTATTTCATTTTTAGAACTTGGAAGTCTACGTATAGCAAGCAGTACAGCAAGCACACTTTTGTGTTCTACTCCAGATGCTTTACTTCTTCAGATTAAAGCTGGAGGTCTTGTTTTGTTCCATCAGCATAAAGACTATATAGTGCTAGTTTTCCTCACAGAAATAGGACTTTATATTATGCTTGTACTCACTTAACTATAGTAAGTACACATGTGAATATTTGAAACATACCTGCTCTTTAGAAGTGCTGATAGACAGTTGTGTTTTATTTCCTGTGGTTGGCTTTCTGACAGTAGATATGGTTGAAATCATTGAGGCATTTTTGACATTCTACTGTTTTTTTTTTTTTCCCTTTAGGCAGAAGAATTGTTTTTATGGGTTCCACGAAAGTTATTAATGACTGTTGAATCTGCTAAGAATTCAGTATTGGGTAAGAATAATTTGTTTATGGCAATGTACAAGTTATACACATACATAAAATTTCATTTCTGACAATAAAAGTTCATGCTTGGTGGTTTTTCAACTGATGACATAGTCCCTCAAATCCATATTAAATGTTTACTATGTCCAAAGAAGGATGTGTATAACATGAAGTGTTAAAAGACCTTGGAGTTTTGTCCTGTGATTTTAGTATGTTTGAGTTGTGGCTATTTAAAGGAGTCTGTGGCACTTACACTGCTAACTTCTGGATTGATTCAGGACCCCTGTATTCTCAAGACCGAATTCTCCAAGCCATGGGAAACATTGCACTGGCCTTTCATCTGCTGTGTGAGCGAGCCAGCCCCAACTCTTTCTGGCAGCCATACATTCAGACCCTCCCCAGTGAATATGACACCCCACTCTACTTCGAAGAAGAGGAAGTACGATGTCTTCAGTCAACACAAGCCATCCATGATGTCTTCAGCCAGTATAAAAACACAGCACGCCAGTATGCCTATTTCTATAAAGTCATCCAGGTGAGCAGGGGGGGTGGGGTGGGGAAGAATGGGCCTGCTACTTGTGTGTCTATTTGACATGCTCTTACAGGTCTCTAAGCACTTTTAAACTAAAGAGTATTTAAGTACCTTTCATCATTTCTGTTCTTGCAGAACTACCACCACAAAGCTCTAAATGTGTCTGGCTTCCTCAGCACCCAGGATCAATACAAGCAGCATTTGTTTCTCACTGATGAAAGTCACTGAACTTTTTGAAAGTGAGATTATAAAAAGATTTTACAAGCTGTGAACTTTATGGAATATAGAAAGGTTCCCTGTGTGTAATGTCTCTAAGAAAATTAAAATTGATTTCTAGGGGCAGAAGAGGTGGCTCAGAGGTTAGGAGCCGTTGTTGCTCTTGAACAAGAGCAGGGCTCAATTCCCAACACTTGGATGACAGTTTACAGCCATCTGTAATTGCAGTTCCAGGGGATCTGATTGATGCCCTTCTGTGACTTCCTTGGGCATTCATTTGGGCAAAAGATTCATAGATAAAATGGTCAAATTTAATAAAAATTAAAAACTTCAAAAATTAAGAAACAGAAATTGGTAAAAATCAAAAAAATAATTTCTACTATATTCATTAGTTGAAAAAATTGACAGCTATGTAAACTGCAAGGTGATTTGCTTATGTTTTTCAATGTGTCTACATATTGTATTTTAGGTAGTTATAAGTGAAAGTGTCATACACAACTCTCTGGAGATTGCTTTTGGCTTTCTGTGTTTGGGGTCCCATCACTCTACTTCAGGGAGGGGCAGGGCCAGTGCTGCAGTGCTGCCCTGAGCTTGTCTAGCCCTTTCGTTGGGCAGTTGACAGCCTGAACTGGGCTAATGTGGTTCTTTTAGAAATCACCTGTCCCATAGTGGTTTTTTGTTTTGTTTTTTTCGAGACAGGGTTTCTCTGTTTTGCTTTGGAGGTTGTCCTGGAACTCGAGCTGTAGACCAGGCTGGCCTTGAACTCACAGAGATCCACCCGCCTCTGCCTCCCATAGTGTTTTGTTATGCTTCAAGATGTGGTAATCTTATTTTATTGCTTTATGGAATAGTTGTATTTATTACTTTACTTTTATTTATTTATTTACTTATTTTAAAGATGACGTTATTTGTATGTGTGTCTGTGTGTGTCTGGCTGTTTGTCTGTGTGTCTCTGTGCATGTACACATGCTGTGGATGGAACCTAGGGCCTTGTGATGCTAGGCAAGCACTCTTCAACAAATGTCCATTCATTGTTTTAGCTTTACAGCATGCTTACTGTATAGAAACGTTCCTCTCGGAAATACATCTCCCCTCCTGACACATATTTCAACCATTTCTAAAGTCACATGATCCTTGCCTCATAGAAATTGCTTTGCCTTTCTAACCTTAAGCTTAGGACATTATGAAGAATGATAATATGTAGTTTTTATTTCAGGTTTTCCTAATTAAAAAAAAAAACTATTGATGGAGCCAGATTAAAACTTTATTTACAATGTCCTGGAGTCTTACACCTGCCACTTAATGTGGCTTTTTTTGTCATTTGAAAGTGTTAGGCTTTTATTCTTAGTTTCATTTGAGCACCTTGGCATTGTGTATGCCTCTGTGTGTGTCTGTGTGTGTGTGTGTGTGTGTGTGTGTGTGTGTGTGTGTGTGTGTGTGTGTCTGTGTGTGTGAAATTTAGGTTATGGGGTGTAGTCACTTATGTGGGTTAGCTGGGGGGGCTGCATTAGTAAGAGCATTTGAGTGATGGTCCCTAAACTGGAGGATCCTGAGTGTGGCACAGGCAGAACAAAGCCGTAGAGGGTAATCTGTGTGGTCATGTGGGAAGAGCACAGGCTTTGTAGTAAGTCAGATCTCTGATCCATCTCACTTGCTGTCAAATGGAATTTGGAAGTGGTTGCTTTACTCAGCTGTTGCCATGGAGTAACCAGGGTTGGCTCTAGAGCTGACTTGTGAGGCTTACCACGGTGGGCAGTGTCTGCTTCCCTTGGCTATAAGGTAGGAAGATACAGTCCCAACCTCTATGGGAAAGTGGACAGAAGGAACTGGCCTGTGTGAAACACCCCTTTTATGTAATTGTCACTGTTTGGATCCTTCAGCCCATGTTATGGTTTTCACTTGCTTCTTCCTGGTGTTGGGATACTTTACATCAGTTTTTTTTTTTAAACCTTTTCTCCTACAATCTCTAGGTGTGCAAGGATAATGGAGAGCCTCCTAAAAGCCCAGAGGTGAAGCCATAGGAACTGTCCAGTCCTCACAGTCCTGTTGTTGGTTTGGGAACATGTGTTTTCAGTCTTGAAAGTTGATACAGGTTTTAATGTCAGTCAGGTTGGCACGGTAGAAAAACAACTCTTCCCTTAAGAACTCAGAGTGCCACACTGTTAACCTGTCAGTGCAGTCTGTCACCATGGTTCTTCTCTTTATCCTCCGTGTCCTCCTCCTCATTCTTTGTTTTTTTAACACACTATTTTATTATATAGTCCTGGCTGGGCTAGAATTTGTTATGTAGACTAGGATGGCCATGGTCACCTTCCTGCTTCTGTGCTGGGATTACAGACATGTTGCACACCATACCTAGCCAACTGCTGTAGTTCTTTTTCCAAAGAAAAAATAGCTACCACTGAAGGGTGAAAATAAGGAGCAGAATGGGCCATTCCAGTTGAAAATGCCTAATGAACTTTTGTAGATAGTTTCTTTTTCTTCTCTGTGAGTCTTTTTTGTTTGCTTGCTTGTTTGTTTTTCAGGACAGGATCTCTCTGTGTAGCCCTGGTTGTCCTGGATCTCACTCTGGAGACCAAACTGGCCTTGAACTTACAGATCCACCTGCCTCTGCTTCCCAAGTGCTGGGATTAAAGGCTTCCTTCCTTCCTTCCTTCCTTCCTTCCTTCCTTGCTTCCTTGCTTCCTTGCTTCCTTCCTTGCTTTAAAAAAAAAAAATAACAGCTGACCTGGAATTGCTGTGTAGACCAGGTTTGTCTCAAACTCACAGAGATTTGCTTCCCTCACCTCCAAATGCTAGGATTAAAGATGTGCCCCCCAATGTCTGGCCCGAAGAAAGTTTCTTAACTGGGAATTCCAATTAAGTGCCTGTTGCAGTAAGCACTCTAGGCAGCTTAGAACCAGGGTCATAACCTGAGACCTGATCCAGCAGCTCAGGTGTGCATCAGGAGATATATGGTGGCAGATTGAAGGAACAGCTGCTCTGCATTAGCCAGAGGCACAGAACGAATGGATTGAACGGGCTGTGATCCAAGGAGTTCAACATCTGTCTCATTACAGAAAAGTCAAGAATCTGATAGTTGTTTAGTCCACAAGCCTGTAGTCGCAATCTGGTGCTGAAGTTCTAGAGGGTTCCTGGAGAGCTACTGGTCTTTAGTCTATGTGAGGATCCTGAAGAAGTTAGATTTAGTACTGACTACAGCAACAGGATATAAATTTGCCAGCAAGAGTGGAGACAAGCAGGAAAACAAAACAAAACAAGTTTCCTTCTTCCATGTCTTTTTATGTGGACCACCACCAGAAGGTGCTTCCCAGGTTAGGGTAAGCCTTTCTTACCCTAAATAATCTAATTAAGAGGAATCTCTTAATAGGAGTGCCCAGCAACATGAGTCCCTGTCAATTCCAGATGCAGTCAAGTTAACAACCAAGATTAGCCATCACACTCATTGAAAACCATCTTTTTAAGTCCAGCTGTTTTTCTTGTTTTAGAATAGTCTCACTTCTGAAAGTGTTGTGTCATAAATCATCGTAAATACAGATGCCATTATTGTCTGCTGTTACTTTCTGTGTACCGTTGCCTTCTCTCTTCTGGATCAGGCTTTTCCAGTGTCAGACGTGAGGCGGCTGCTCAGTGCATTATCAGTGTCTTAGCTCTCAGGAAGAAAGGAGAGTACCACTGTGTTGTATATATACCCTTATACCCTTATTAGCATTTTCATCCATGATCTGCATTCAAAGGTATTTGTGTTTTATTTATCCTTTTTTTTTTTTTTTTTTTTTTTTGCATTGAGGATCTTTTTTTTCCTGGAACATGAAAACCCTTCCTCGGAGAAATATGTGTGAGCTCTGTCACACACCTTTCTTGGTCACAAGGAAGGGGTGTTCATATTCCATTTCTAGTTACTATGATTTCCACGTGTCTATATCTAGCTTCAGAACTGAAGACAGTTCTCATCTGACTGCTGACTTTGTCAAGGCTCAGAGTAAGTGCTCCTCTGTGTGTCTTTGGTGTGACCCTAGTCCTAGACAGACTTGTGCCCGTTAGAAGAGAGCATCACTTCGTTCCCCAGTGTTTGGAGTCTTATTGTAAATGCATCATGGCTAACTTCTAGTAATCAGAAATTTTTTTAGGATTTAGATTTCTTTATATTGCTCTTTTATTTTAATGTTTCTTGGTCTCTTATCTCTTGATTGTCTAGAACCTAGACAAAGTGTTTCCTGTGTTCTCTTTTCTCAGTGTATTTCTTTGGTCAAGGGCTTCTTGGCGTGGGCACTTTTGTTCAAGTGAAATGACTTTAGCTTGCTTTATAGAGTTTGCTTTAAAATGGAGCCTTGCCAGGCCTCTCTGCTCCTCCTCCCAAGCTTGCTGGAGGCTTGGGTGTCTGGTCTTCCAGGCATCCTTCCAGATCCTGATCCTGCACTGTAGTCTTTTCTTCCTTTTTTTTTTTTTTTTTTTTTTTTTTTTTTCCATCTAAGGGCAGGCAAGCAAGGCTTTATTGAGAAGTAGAGTAACAGCTCCTGCAGAAGGGAGAACCTGAAAATAGGTTACTTGAGATTGTATTCTTAGGAGCTTAGCAATCGTTGTATCCTACAAGGATATAAGCATATGATAGGAACCTCAGGCAGGCATTGAGAGCCCACCTGGTGTTGACACAGCACCTGCTGGTGGAGCATTGTACTGCAGTTTGATTTTTAACTCCAAGTCTAAGAGCTAAGTTTAGAAACTGACTAAGCCACATGTTAGAAAAGGCTTCCAAGGGTTGAGAACCCTCAATAGGGGTAAAATTTCCGTCAGTTTCGAACAGGAGCCAGAGACAAAAGGACTGGTGATGGAAGGTAGAACCTGGCTTTTCCAACATGCAGTTCTATAGCTATGCAGATGCTCCTAACAAATCAGGACATAACCAACCACAGGTCAGCTTCCTGTGAGATTTTCACATGGCAACATGTAACCAGCTTTGTGATAGTGGAAAAGTAGGATTTGGCCTACACTCAGATTTAAAATCACATATTTGTGTGAAAGTGAATGGACTCTAGTTAGATTTTACTCTCCTTACTATGTTGAATGATCAAGTGAAAAAGAAACAGATCTGAGGATGAGCTGTCTGTGTAGCTGATTAATTGTTACCATATAGCATTTCAGATGGTGACATGGGGCATCAGCTTGTGTTGACGGTAAGAGTTTTCATAGAGACATGTATTTTCCTGTGTTGAGACTTTAAAATCTGATGCAGATTTAATGGGATCTAAAATTCACTCACTTCCCAGTTTAGCTGGCTTGTTGCATGTTACCTGGCTTTCCTCTTGTAGAAAATGATTTGTGTGTTAGTTGTATATCTTGTTTCAATATGAGAGAATTGATTCTTAGCAAGTTACCACTCTCCTGCCTCTTTTCCTACTTCAGAGTGGAGTATGGCAGCCTTGAATTGGGTATCTTATCTGGGCAGGTGACTACCAGCTAGCCAGGGCTACAGTGGTGTAAGAGATGAGCAACCATAGTTCCAGTTACTGCTGCACCTGCTGCGGCCTGTTCTTAGAATGGGACCCTGCCAGGAAGCAGAAGGAGATGCCACTTTTGTGGCTAATTACAGATAGTTGTTCGTTGTGTTTGCTGTGACTTTACTTGTATCTGCCACATAGTAGCTCAGGATGTGCACTTGCCATCACATGGGAAAAGCCTTTAGTACGCAAGCCTTTTAGGAGCATACAGTAAGTTATGTGTGAGACTGAGCACTAGCTTGTAGCGCACACTGGTTTTAGATGCTTTGTAGGATTAGAGGTCAGAAACTGTAGGTGGTATCCAACTCTGTGTGTGTGTGTGTGTGTGTGTGTGTGTGTGTGTGTGTGTGTGTGTGTGTGTTGCTAGGGATTGAAACCAGTGCCATTGGGTCACACCCCCAACTTCACAAAGGTTTTCTGTGACCCTGGCACTCTTTTGGAGAGTACTTGGTAGAAATCACTCATTTGTAATTACCTGATAATTTCTCAAGTTAGGTTGAGATTTTGCATCTTTGGCAATAATGCATAGAAGTTATATCCTGCTCAGTTGTTTAGCTTTTAGTCTGAAATACTTTTACCCTTATAGACAAGTTATAAAAATAAGGTATAGAACTCACACTTTACCTAGTCTGGCTTAGTAATGCCTTATGCAACTTCAGCGTAAGATGTGAACCTGGAAGGTCAGTGGTGGCACGGAGCTCCCCCTAGCTGCACTTCTTCCTCTTTGCTGACAATTTATCTTCTCAGTCACCCTCAGACTCTGCACCGTTTGGAAGAGTACTCTGGCAGCCACTTTGTAGACAACTTTCATTTAATATTTATCTGAAGTTTTTTTTTTTCACATTAAACTGAGATTATGGTTTTGGCAAGAGTACCATAGAAGTGAAGTTGTGTCCTCCTCAGAGAGCACATAAATTAATGTTCTTTATTAATGTCTGTTCCAATAAAGTGGATGCTTTGACAGTAAGCAAGTACCCTGTTCTCATTTGCTAGTTTTTGTGACTGTCACTATCCTCTGCAGTAGGTATGTGTGACTGTGGTGTGTGCCAACTGGAAATTTTCTGTTCTGGTTTTCTTCTACAGGTATTGGAATTTTACTTTGAGGAATAAAGCTGCCCCTACTTCCCTATTATTGATTTATTTAGTGGTTCATGTCAACAAGGATTCCTGGGTACTTGTTTAATTTGATGGGTTATGTGATCCTTGCTCTCATTATTGATTTGATACACAGTGTTGTCGATGGCTCTGCATGTGACAGTTGAGAGTTCTTCAGTTTGAACTATTTGGAGAACATCCTATGCAGTGTTCGTCATAAAATAAATGCATGGGAGTGTGTCAGGTAAAAAGCTGTTGGAATAACTGATTCTTGCATCACACATCACAGAGTGGAAAGTGGCTGTGGGTGGTGCTTTCTCCTGCAACTCTATCCCATCCTTACTGCAGCATTTTCCTGGAGGCCAAGGCTCACTTCATAGTGATGCCGCAGCTACTAAATGAGGGCTGTGAGCAACGCAAGTTAGGGGAAAGGAACAAAGTTAGAGGTAATGGTGACGCGACAGGAGCCAGTTTAGTGGGCTGCAGGTGCTGAGATGAATGAGCATGGGTTCCTGTGTGCAGTAGCTGTTGGAGCCACAGTGGGAGTCAGGAGGTGTAGAAAGGCAGTGACAGTTTCTGCTTCCACAGTGTTCCTGTGACTCTGCTGGGAACCTTTTCTGTTGAGGTCAACAGCATCCTTTTATGGAATGCTTGTGGGCTGTCCTAAGCAAGTGCAGGGGTGAGTGTGGGTAGCAGAACTTTTGTGTACATCACTAGGAGCTCATGGCTGCAAATGGCAGTTTCTGTGGGACAGAGCTGTGACCCTGCCTTTGTGGTTGCTGAGAGGAGGAGATGCTCAGTAAGAGGACTCCCTGGCTGTTCTTGTTATTTCAGAAGTGCACTGGGAATGGAGCGTGTGGAGAAGCACTCTACACTAGCTACAGCCTCAGACCTCCTTGGCTCTCATCCAAGTGCTTTGATCTTTCCAGTGTTCCAGAGGGAGGGGTGGAAGATGTGGGAGCTGCTTCCTGCATGCTGTGTGTATTTTTTAAATCGGGTTTAGGACAGTTCTGTAGGACCCAGGCCTTGATCTTCCAACCATAGCTCAGTGGGTCAGTCTTTTTTTTTTTTTTAAGATTATTTGTGATTTTAATTTTGGGATCAAGAAGTTGTAGTTTAGGGCTGGAGAGATGGCTCAGAGGCTAAGAACACTGGCTGCTCTTCCAGAGGTCCTGAGTTCAGTTTCCAGCAACCACATGGTGGCTCACAACCATCTGCAATGAGATCTGGTGCCCTCTTCTGGCATGCAGACATATGTACAGGCAAGACTCTGTGTACATAAATAAATAAATAAATAAATAAATAAATATTTTTTAAAGTTATAGTTTAAGGGCAGAGCAGCCTGTTATAAAATCCTTCAAGGTATTACGTGTACAGGAAGTTGGGTGTGCCCTATTGACTGGAAGAGTCTTGTCCTTACAGAGCCATTCTGTGAGCCTGTTGGACATTTCTTTTAGAACCTTAATGAAATGTCCAGCCCCTTAGACCACCTTTCTGCCAGAGTTGGACAGTTAAGTGTCCTTGGAGGACATACGTTTTTCACATTTGTCTCTGGCAATGTGCCAATCCTCCTCCATTGTTCTCCTTACCTAGCCCACTTCTCATGGGCTAGGTAAGTAAGATGGAGCCCAGGCTGATGTGTCCTCTGGAGAGCTGTCAGTGCCCCTGCTGTCTTGACTGCAGCTGCCGGCTATCTTGACTGTCTTGAACTATGTGTCCTTGCTTGTTCCTGATAGGTATTCTCGTCATCTCTAATGTGAGTGTCTTTGTTCTTTGTGAGGTTCCCACATTTGTGTATTACCCGTTTAAACATGTGTCTGATGGTCATCATTTTCACAAATAAAGGTTGTGGAGGTGCCATTTTCAATCTAATTTGGATTTCTCACTCTGCCCACTTGTTTTGTATAATGCCATTGCAGTTCAATTTATTAGACTCTGGGGGAATTTAGTGTCCTTTGTTCTATTTTTTCTGCCTTTCAGTGAGGAGACTTTTTTTTCCTGTGTCCATGGTTCTGTCTGGGGGAAAGCCATACCTCATATTATGTTGGTGCTGAGAGTGAGTCTTGTCAACAACACTTAGTGGTGTGTCCATATGAGTCTGGAACACTGTAGCCTGTTCTCGTGTCCTTCTGTGGAAGCTCCTCAGATTTAGAATCCAGCATGTGCAGCCTCCCCTGTTCACTGTAGCACTCCTACCCTCTGGTCCCTCATGCTGAACCCTGGCCTTCCTCCCCTTGCTTAGCCCCTGCCTGCCTGGCCTGTTAGAATTCAAGCTTGTGGCTTTTATCACCCAGCTTAGGAGTAGACATCCAACAAAATAATATACATGTGTTCTCCCCTAGTACCAGATGTTCACCTGGTAGAGAAGCACCTGTGTGGATGCCGTACACACACAAATCCCTGGTAATAGGACTCAGGCCTGATACCTCTCCAAAAAAGGAGAGAGGGAGGAAAATGATGCTGTGCTCATTGGCATTTCAGTTTTAGCTGCTGCCCCAGTATCCTAGAGGTGTGTCCCAGTGTTTCATGCCCTCTGGCCTTGGTTTCTGTCGTAAAGCAGACCAATATCTGGTAGAATATCATGTTTCCTTATTTTCTCTCTCCTCAGCTAGAATGCTACTTGCTCAAGTCAGGGACCTTGTTTCATTGTCACTTAGAAGGATAGCTAGAGACGACACAGAGAGAGTGCTTGGTAAAGTCATAGCTGAAATAGAAAACAACTGCCATTCAAAGTAAAACAAAACAGTGGACACACATTCTGCAGCCCGCTGGAGCTGTGCTTACATTGACATCATTGAGGAACTGAGTTTCTGAATGGATCCCAGGGATGCTGGACAAGCATTGTCTGCTGAGCTGCAGCCCTACCTAGACAAGCCCTGCTCTGACTGTAAGTTCAGTTTGGAAGGTCCCAGAGCCAGCACTGTAGACATCTGCTGGCCTCCTAAGTCAGTTCAGAATCAGCAAAGCCACTGTTGACATTATCTGTGTGATGGGCTCTTTCACAGACTGCAGAGGGTCAGGGCAGACTGGTGTTCTTGCCCTCAAGTGTTCTGCTGCACCCTCAGCCCTCTCCCCACTTTTCTGGGATGGTATGTTTATATAGTACAGGGTGGCCCAAACTTTCCATCTAGCCTTTACTAGCTTCAAATTTGTTATGTACTTGCCTCAGCCACCTAACTGCTGGCATTACAGGTGTGTTGCCAGCATGTCTTGTTAAGTCTGTTCTTTTTAAATGGGGATGTTTGTATCTTGTGTTCACATTTTGGGGTTTCCAAGATTTGTAGAAGATCCTCAGCCCTGTTTCCATGATGATGTGGATAAGCTCTCTCAAGATTCAGGGTCAGGGTTTTTGTGTAGATTGTGAAGTGCTACTATTCCTTTATATTAACTTTTCCCATCATCCTGGGATGGCTTTCGACCCTTCCAGCCTCGGTATGTCTACACAGCTAATGGGGATCTTTTTGGAATATAAATGACATCCTTTCATCCCCTGCCTCCCTTTACACTTGGAGTAAACTGGAAAGGGAAGGCTGCTCAGTGGTGCTTGTTGGTCCCACCCTTCTCTCCACTCTTTTTCCTCTGGGCTTCCCTCAGAGCTCCTAGGACTTGGTGAGCCATTGTTTCCTGCAAGAGCCTTCCCCAAATTTCCAAAGCAACTCCTTCACCTTATGGTTTTAGCTTAAAGTCTTTCTGAGTGTGTGTTTTCAGGATGCCCTGTCACCCCTGCTGTGTGTCCTTGTTTCTTTGTAGTCCCACCACTATCTAGAGTTACTTTTTCTTTGTTACCTCTGTCCTCTGTCACATGAGCATCATGGACAGGGCCCTCTCTTTCTTGGGCACCAGTGTTGAAGTTGAATGGGAGAAGTCATTGCCCTCTGGTTCTGCAAGTCACATTGGCCAGGGCCTGTTGAGTAATAAGCTTCTGCACATAGAGTACTTGGTTAGAGAGTGAGTGAAGTCCAGCCCAGCCAGGAGGCCAGTTGATCTGGTAAATGTTAGAGATGTTTACAGTTAGAACAGACAATTTCTTGTAACAAACTGAATATGATGAGTTTGGGAGAATCAGAGAGGATCTTATGGCTTCTGGAGTGTACTGTTTTCAAGTTTGTCTTGTTCTTTCTAGGCCTGGAGTGGAAATTTGTTGGTATTAAATTCCCAATTTACTCTAATTTGTCAAAGCCTAAGGTAGCAAGTAGGGCACAGAGCTTTGTCTGGATTTCATTTGGACTTAGAGGACTTTGTTTCAAGCAGATGCCCTTTGTATACAAAAATCAAGTATGGGGCAAATTTTCATTGTTAAATTGTAAGTTTGTGAAAGTTAGGGTTTAATGGAAGTGTTCGCCTAGCCTTTACCATGGCGACATGAGTGTGTCTGAAGGAAAAGTGTCAGAATGAACAGATTGCACTTTCTATGTGCCAGTGACTTCAGGACCAACTCTAATGAGTTCTACAATTTTTGTGTCAGTCTTGTCTTTTTTCTTAAATGCTGTGAAGTCATTCAAAATTAATATACCATTTTTTATTTGCTATTTACATCAGACATGATTTCAACCTTGAAATTCTTGCTCCTATATTGTTTTTAAGTTTCAAGTGAGTTAGAAGCCCTGGCCCCTGAACCAAAAGGACATTGGCTTTGTAATAATAATGGCCATGTCTCCTGTGACCTGTGTGATGTGATTACTGGCACCTGAAGGTGGACCTTTGATCAATTATTGCAGTGACAACGTTGCCTTCAGTATTGGAATATTAGGAGTGGGCCTCCAAAACTGAAAAAGATGTATAGGGAGGGGGTATGTCTGTCTGCTCATGCAGGTGCCTTGTTACATAAAAATTATGTATGTCTAGTGACCCCAACCCCTCCCTCTGTCTTCCTTTTTATTAAGGGAAGCCAAACAAGATTTTATTAAGAAGTAGGGTGACAGTGCTTCCCATAGCAGAGAGGGATTTCCAGAGTCGGTTGCCCTCTAGTGGCCTTTCTGGTTTGGCCTTTCCCACTTAGTCACATTCCAACTGTCACTCATATATAAGGAGCTTTGCCAGGTGCTAGCTCTCCAGAGAGGCTGTGTTCTTCTGTCCACAAGGAGCTATCTGTTAAATCCAGTCCAGTAATGCAAAGTAGCAGTGGGATCCATCCACAGTCAGGGAGAGGAGTAGCAGAAGTAGAGAATCAGACAGAGAGGTAGGGCTCCTCACCGTAGGTCAGCCTGAGATGTCGTGTGAGGGAAAGTCAGCAGAGGAGGTGAAGGAGGGATGTACAAGAGAGGGAACAACATTAGCCAGGTTATACACTTCCCTAGGTGTCAAGATCTGCATTGTGTGTAGCTCTGAGAGCTCGTCAGACTCCTCCCTTTTGGCAGGTGAGGAACTTGCCATGAAAGTGTCATCTGTTTAAGGTCTTTAATTTCTACTAATTAGTGATTTATCTATGTGTCTTCCTTTGGATACACGGGTTCCTTCCTTCTGGGCATCTCTTGGGAGAAGGATAACCCCATGCTTGAACCAGTTTGCACTCTCACCAGCAGTCATTTCTGGTTGTTTTACTTCTTTACCAACACCTTGTCCTCTGGGATGTCAGGGTGGGTATGGACTTTAGCTTCTTGTGGTTCTTATTCCCACTGGTGACTGAAAGTGGGAAGCATGTTTCTGTTTGCTTACTAGCTCCATGGACATCCTCTGTTGGAAGAGCTGTGCAGATCTTCTACTCTTTTTAAAATGTTTTATTCAACCCCGTAGATCCAAAGTTCATCCTGTAAACACATAATCAGTAGAAACTTATTAAATACTTGGCATAATTAAAAATTTTTTGAGATCCTGTGTCTGTTTTTTGGAGGGTTATATAACATTATTCATTTTTATGATTTCAGTAAAGTACATGTAACCACTGAATCCTTAGTTTCATTGTGTTACATAATCTTCTTTACTAAGTATTTCCCAAGCCTTTTCAACACTCAGGACAGAAATTCTCAACATGAAGTAGTAATTTCCTTCTTGCCATTGGCTGCTTTTAGTTTGTACCACTCTTCTGGATTTGTGCCCTTCACAAGATTTAGGCTTTATGACTGTCTTAGTTTCTGGCTTGTGGAGTCACTTCCCAGATAATTGTTCTTGGTGTTACCAGTCTCATTTTAAAGATGGTGCCTTTTGTGTTCATCTCAAGAATGTTTTGTCCAGCCCAGAACTTCTCAACTCTGAGGGTTTGTTCCTTGGGAGGTGGAGACATTTTTGGCTGTCACAACTAGATCATGGATGTTGTAAGCATCTTATAATGCGACAGAGAATGATCCAGCCCCAGGTATCAACAGATGAAGCTGGGGCTCAGGCCCCAACTGTGAGATGTGATACTGTGTTTATGTATGTATTTTCTTCTGGAAGTAGGAAATCTTAGTCTTTCTAACATGTATACCCCTGGCCTTTTGTTTAAAACAAAGCTCAATTTTATGTCTGATGGAGAGCTTTATATGGGTCATATTGACAGATGGAACAAAGTGTTTGGTGGCTTACAGGCAGTGTCTAAACATGAGGGTAAAAGACCTGATTTTTGCTGAAGCTGGAGACTTTATCCTTTCCGGTCTGACCACTGAGCAGATTTCATGCAGGCAGAACACTCATACACATAGACAAACAATCTTTAGGAACCCAGGGTTTCTTGTTGCTTAACTTTAAGGTTGCAGCTGTAATGAAAGCTGCAATCCTGTCTGCTTTCCTGAACAAAAGAGTAAATTCAGGAAACAACTTGACTGTGAAGTGTGCTCTCATCAGAATTGCCGTCTGGTTCTTGGCTCACACATGTGATGAGTAATTGGATGCTTGTTGGATGGAGAGGAATTTGTCCTTTCATTTTTGTCATTGTAGTTCAGTTGTGTTTCCACCTGTCGGGTATGTCCTAAAATGGACTGTTTCGGTGTACAGATTGTGGTAACCTACCCATGTGATCACTTAGGAGAGCTGGGAGGAGAGGTACATTGAACCTTGTGGCAGCTGGTGCTCAGCAGGCAGTGGTGGGAGAGTGGTGTGGGGACACGTCCTTTGATTCACAGCCTGAGTAGATGCGTAGGATTCTTAGCATTGAAATCTACTTAAAAACCAGACTCAACACTGTAGGGTGGTCAGATGAGGGGAATTATCATGTCCAGTGTGTATTATGGTAACTGTTCTGCTGGTGGTGACCCCTGGGAGACTGATTTAATAGTTAATAAACCAGTTGATGTGAGTTTATTAGAGTCAAGGTTTTGTTTTAAAACTTAAAAGCACAAGCTGCTGTTGGGGCACTGATGTGATCTCTGGTTCTCTTCCAGCTTGTGTGAGTGCTGTCGCTGGAAGGAGTTATGAGCTTGGAGTTAGAGTCGCTATATTGGGGCCATTGTGGGGTTGTCAGGTCACTTTTCTCGGTTTCCTCATCCAGTAAAGAGGGTGCTGGTGACCATCTTACGTTGGGAAGATTGGCTGAAAAGTTTGAGCGTGTTTTGTGTGATATAAAACTTCCCCAACGGAGGGGCCTGGCTGTGTGGACTTTTTCTACTTTTTCACCCTGTATTTTCTGTGCTGTATCTATATACAAAGCATTGTGGCAGGTACATGGAGTCGAGGGACCCTACTACATACTAGGTGGGTGACCTAGAGTTTTTTTCCAGGCCTTAGTTTATATGAAATGAAGGTGGTGACAGTACTACTCACATGGGTTATTGTGACATTTAAATCTATTAGCACCTGTAAAATATTCAGCATAATTATGAGCCCAATACCTGTGGGCACTCGATAAATGTTGGTTGTCCCCTTACAGTTACTATTGGAGCTGATTTGGATAATAATGAAACCCTGGACTGCCTGAACAAAAGAGTAAATGCCCGCGCTTGCCCTGCATTAACCAGCACTGACACTAGATGGGGTTGGTTCTTAAAGCAAAACACTGTGCAGTGCAGTGGTAGGGAAATATGGTGGTGAGTCAGGCTCACACCTGTTGCAAATATCTGCTGAGTGAATTCCCATCATTTGTAGGTAATGTTAGTGTATAATAGGCCAGTGTCCTGTAAAGACCACAGACCTGGAAAGCTGTCTGCAGCCATTAGAACTGCTCTAGGGTCTCATGCTGTTTCCCTCTGCTTCACAGCTTTCGTCTGTTTGAGGAATGAAAGCAAGTGTGTGGTGTTGATGAGACCAAAGTAAACCTTTAGTGTACATGGTAGGCCTTATGAGGGTCTTCAGATGTCCTGATCTTCATATGTAACTTTGGAGATGGAAACATTTCAGATGGGCTCCTATGTTGGATTTGGTTCCGGTTAAAATCCAGCAGAGACACATCGGTGTGATGCATTATAACTGGCTAGAGTACATAGCAAGCATTTAAAAAGACTTGCATGTGCCCAAGGGATATTATTTGGAGCTAAAATCAAGTACTGTTCTGAGGTGAGTGAAAGTGGAGCATAAATGGGGACAGGAAGGGCAAGAAGCTATCGCTGTGCTAACAGCAGTTCTAATAGACCAGATTCTCCTCCACCTTCACTGATTGGACTCTTGCCTCTAGCTGAGGAGAAGCACTAGTCCCTCACCCTTAGCAGTCGTCACCTCTCTCCTTTTGCCTTGCAGGACACACCCCTGTCTTTACCTCTTCCTTTTCACTTCTTTTTCCCCGTGAACATGTCCAGTCCTCTTTCTTAGAGGCAGAGAGACTACCAAGTGCCTTGTTGGAATGCGGGAGCCAAGGCATCACCAGCCTGCAGCAGACGCACAAGGAGTGAGAAAAATGGTGCAGTTGTTGGGCAGCCCCAAGATTTCACTTTACTGTGGCAAATCTTAGACCATCTTTACTGAGAACGTGTGATATGCTTGTGTGAATTTTCTTTGATATGTGTACTTGGAAGTTAACAATTTTTAAAAAATTGTTTTCTAGAGGCTTAAAACAACACATTTATTATCTCATGTTTTCTAGAGGTTTAAATCAACATTATCTTGTATTCTCTCCAGGCCAAGAGTACAGGTCTGGCCTGACTGGGTTCCTGCTTCCATGGCTCTCACAGGGGTATAATCACATGTAGTTCTGTCTGAAGTTCAGCTACTAAGCTTGCTTCCATGACTGGTTGTAGGCCACTCTCAGTTCTTTGCCATTATGAAGCCTTTATATTTTGGTGTTGTTGGTATTGGGGTTGAACCATCCCCATCATTTGCACTCCATCATTGCGCTATGCCCACAGCTTTTCCCTTTGAGATGGAATCTCACTAAGTTGTCCATCCTGGCTTTGAAATCAATCTGTAGTCTAAGAAGACTTTGGACTTAAGGTCTTCCTGCATCAGCCTCCTTGGAAGCTGGGACTATAGGCCTATGCCACTGGGCCTGCTTAGGTCCTTATTTATTTATTTATTTATTTATTTATTTATTTATTTACATTCTCAAACCTTGTTGCCCTCTATGGTGGCTTGAATGAGATATTCCCCATAGTTTCTAGCATTTGAATACTTGGGCCCCACTTGTTTCACAGCCTTGCACCATTTCTAGTTCACTATTTTCTGCATGGGGTTTAAAGTGAAAGCTGGGCGTTGGTGGCGCACGCCTTTAATCCCAACACTTGGGAGGTAGAGGTAGGTGGATCTCTGTGAGTTTGAGGCCAGCCTGGTCTCCAGAGCGAGTACCAGGATAGGCTCCAAAGCTACACAGAGAAACCCTGTCTCGAAAAACAAAAACAAAACAAAACAAAACAAAAAATCCTAGCACTTGGGAGGCAGAGGCAAGTGGATCTCTGTGAGTTCAGGGCCACCCTAGTCTACAAAATCGAGTTCCAGAATGGCCAGGACTATTTATTACAGAGAGAAACCCCACCTCGAAGTCCCTCCTGCCCCCCCCCCCCAAAAAAGAGATGTAAGTTCTCATCTTAATGTTCCAGCTACCTTACCTGCTGCTTCCCAGCCATGAAAACTTCTGGAACCATAAGCCAAATAACCCCCTTCCATCTGTAATTTGACTTAGTCTTGATGTTTTATCAACCTCAATAGAAAAGTAAAACAGCCTTTTTCCTCTCATTCTGTTAGATCCATCCTTTAGTAGACTGCCTTCCTCAAAGGAGAGAGAGCCTCTCTGTTTTCATTTTACTTACAATGTTTACTAAATCCTTTTTTTCAAAGATAAAATTCATTGGTCTCTCTCAGATAACAGACCAGTTGGTGGTAGGCCTTGTCTTTGTTTTATTTACGTAGAAACTAAGATCAGACAAGGGGAACTGCTCAGGGCCCCTCCCCTTGACTATGCCTCCACTGTGGGACCTTGTGTGTTTGGCTGCCACCAGCTTTGCTCCTTTTACCCTCCACTCTCCTGCATGTAGTCCTCGAACAAGCACTTCCTATTCTTACTGTGCCTTGTGCTTTCTGCCCCAAATGTCAGAGCTTGGCCTTGTCTAGAGCCCCACCCCTTCACCTGCAAGATCAGCTTCTGCTGACAGTGCCTGCCGCCTCTGCTTACTAGTTCCAGCATGTGCCTAGAAACATAGTGTTGATATCTTCAGCATTTGGACTCCAACCTTGGTGTTAATCCCTGGGGAGGGCAGAAGGCCCCTTCTGCTATTCTATCCCTTGTGAAGACTGGAGTGTGGGAGACAGCACCAGTTTGAATTGGTGGAATAAGCCCTGCTTCAGAATGTTTTGTTAGAATAGAGGGGACATGAGACATCTCAGGTAAAGTTGTGTGCCACTATTGTGTCCTGACTTCAGCCTTAATTATTTTCTGTGTAGTAATAATTAGTTACTTGGTTATTTTTCTGAGGTTCATAAAAAACCTTTCTTAAAGATTTTACACCTGCCCCTCCCACCCCACCCCCTTTTGGTTGTTGCTGATCTAGTTCATCCTCACACCTATTTGCTTATGAGAATTTCATAGAAAAAAACACATTTGTTTCATATAGACATATAGGCTACTTTTAAACTTGATATATAGCCAGGAATGACTAAAAATGAAGAGATCTTTCTTCCTCCTGTGCTGTTGTTTGGGTGTACACCACACCTGGTGACATAGGTTCTGCTTTTTTTTCCAATTGGCATATACTTTAGGCAGATAGCAGATTGAAAGATAGAATTATTTACTAAAAGTTTCCACTGAAACAAATGGAGATGCTGTCTGGTCTGTAACCAGAGGTTTGTTGATGCAGATTGTAATAAGGGTCTGACTAGAAACACTCCAGACATTCCTGCCACCCACCAGGTCCCCTCAGAACCACTTGGGCCTAGTCCAGCTGACGTCACTAGCACAGCTTCTGCCTGCTGTTCTTATGGAATTCATTATTGGAGGCAGATAGCATCCATTGTTGGAGAAAGGAGGCCGAGTGCAGGAACAGGAAAGCAAAGCCCTCACCATCTTGAGCAGGGCTCAGGGCAGACACAGGAGGCTAGGGTGTTCCTGAACTTCAGGTGCTCTGGGGACTCTGTCCTGTCTTGCCCCAGTCTCCTGGTATTCACTGAAATTGCACCAAGCCTTTGAGGATGCCCTTCTCCCGCCTCCCTCTCTCCCTCCCTCCCTCCCTCCCTCCTCCTCCCTCCCTCCCTCCCTTCCTTCCTTCCTTCCTTCCTTTCTTCCTTCCTTGTCCTGAAGATGAAGTCAAAAAGGAATCCATACATTGGCTGTGTGCAGGACAAGATGAGTAGACATTTACTTTTCGTTCAAACTGTTTACTTCTGGGGAAGCCAGACAGTGGCAGTTATGATCAAGGTCTGTCTGTAGTAGTGCAAGACCCCCCGGAAAGCTCAGGCTTCCAGGATCTTAGCCCAGGACCTCGACCACCCCAATCACAGAATGGAGGCGAAAGCTTGATGCAAATTGCATGAGGCTTTATTGTAGTTTAATGAGCTAACCCCATGTTAGCTTGGGTCTTTGATCCACCCGCCGTGTCGGATGGCTAGCAAAGACAGTTCGAAGCCGCTGTGTACAGATCTTTATAGGGCAGCGTAAGGTGGGTGTCTAGGGGTATGCACAGGCTCAGGATTGGTATGTCTCCAAGCTTGGAGGGTTTGCCCTGTGTTGATTGGTCAACTGGTTGTTATGGCCCAAAGGCCCTCCCAGGGTGGTTGCTATGCTCTGTGTGTCATTGCTGTGTGCTTGTCCGAAAAGCACACCCAGAGCCATAAAGCATAGCACCACCAGCTAACTTCTGATTGGTTCCTTGCCACGAGGCAGGCATCTGACCTCCTAGTGACCAAGGCAAGGTTATGGCAAGCATGTGTTCGGCTGTTATGGCTGCCGAAATGGGGAGCTGGCCCCTTCAGTACCAGCACCAGAATTGTTTAGAATCCATCAGTGGATCTCAGGTCCTTCTTCTACCCCTCTTTGGCCTTTCGGCTTCAGCCTACTCTCCTCCCCTTTCAGAGCTCCTATGTGTGACTTGGTCAGAGTCTGCCTTCTACAGACACACTTAGTGAGGGCAGGAAACCAGATCTGTGTGGTGCCCTTACTTTCTTTTCTTCTGGACAGACTCTGTGGGCATTTCCCAGGTGAAGGAATGACTGAATGGATGTCAAACAGCAATCGAACAACAGCTCACTGCGGTGTGAAGTCAGAGGCCAGTAGTGCTCTGCAGGCTGCATGTGCTAAGAATTCAGAGGTCATGGGAGGTCACGTGAAAGTTTAAAGGAAGATGAATCTTAAACTTTGTTGTAGGATTTGGCTAGATGAATCAGTGGGAGGGGGAAATTATTCCAATCTGGAAAGTGTGAAAATGGGCAGGAAGACTGTTTCCCACATCAAGTTTTCTGAGTGATAAATGATAAATGGCTTAAGATGACTTCCAGATTCTGCAACTTTTTCAGGGGTTAAAAGGTGAATAGAAAGATTAACGGTCATTCTGCTGAGTAGAGTCTAAATGACACAGCCAATGATCTAAAAACCTATGTTGGAAAATGTCACTTTATTACATGCGTCTGGAAGTGCAGATGGGGAAACAGATTTTTTTCTTTTTGCAGTAGATTCATTAAGTGTTTAGGAAGAGCCTCTCTTCTGCACCATCTCCAACAGCCTGAGTAGTTTGAGGCTGAGACTAAACTCCGATTGTGCTGGACTGCTTTGTGCGGCTGTGAGACTAGAGTCGTCCATCACCAGGTGCAGGCACAGCACCTGCCCCACGCCCTGTTCTGGGTTGGATGCTGATGCACTGACAAGCATAGAACAAGTGTGCCAGAGATTGAAGAATGCAGGCAGCTCACACTTACTGAGCTCTCACTCTTGCCTACGAATCCTCCAAATGCAGCAAGCCTAGACTTTCTCCAAGTCACTCCTGTGTGGAGCTAGTGGGGGAGGGGCGTTATACTGAAGTGGAGGGGGAGACACTTTTTATCCTTGAATGCACCAGTCCCCATGGCTCCTGCCCTAACAGAGCTAAACACCAAGGTGTTCACACCACTTGCTGCTGGTTATCCTAGAAAGGCAGTCTGTTGATCTTTCATTTTGTAGCAGACTCACTCGTTAGCCCCACAAACCTGGTGCAGTGTGATATTGAAGAAATCACCCACATGGAAGCAGTTTCCAGCCTTGTCTCTTTGTTTGGAGCCATATAATTGAAGAGAATAGGGTGTTTTTAAAGTAAGACCATGCTTATTGTGATGGGGTCCCTGAGCTACCCATGGGCTGGTATGCACCCTTGTCCCTGGGGACCCCAAAGACAGTCCAGGTGCCTCACATTAGACTTCGCTGCATGTGTAACCATAGACAGATCCACATATTCATTCCTCTCCCTCTTCTCTTCTTGGGCCCTGATTGGGGGAGTCTACTCTTATCTTAGATTGGCATAGTTCATCTATCCCCCTGTCTCTGGCTTCCTTGGTTGTTCTATGGAGTCAGATAAGGCCATGTGACAAGAAGTCCTGTCTTCCTCTTAAGTGTCTTTGTATTCTTACTTTCCTCCTGCTGAGGCAGAGTCCTCGTGGGAGCTAAGGCAGAACCCATGGTCTGGTGAGGGACCTGGGCATTGCTCTTGTTGCTGTGTCTTCATTTCCCTTCATTTTGTTCTTTGTCCCACTTTGTTCCCTTGGTTTACAGGCTGTTTCTGATGCCTCTGAATAAGGATCTAGTGATCTTTAATCATAACATTTATTCTTCAGCTCCTGCACCCTGGTGTGTTCCTGCTGGAAGCCAGGAACATTTCCTAGTTCACTGCCCAGTATCTTTACGGTGCCAAACATGCTTTCTTCCCAAAGTTTCTCTGACGCCATCATTGATGCACTGCGGTACTGCTCCTGCAACACTGCAAAGTGCTCCCAGAGTTCATGTACTTGGGGTTAGGAGCCAGCTGGACTGCTTTTCAAAACCCAGTTCTGAAATCTTTTCTCATCTGTGACTATGGTCAAATATCATGTTCATATGAAAGATAGCTCAAATCAATATATCAGCTTCCTAGCATTCTGTTCCAAGTGAACAATTAACAATTATCCATTTTCTACATCACACTTAAAAGGTAGGCACCGATTAAATTATTCTTTCATGAAAAAATTGTTTCTAGAAATTGACTTTTCCAACAAAATTTGATTATTCTTAGGATGCAAGATAGTATTTCCTCTAAAAAAAAAAAAAAAAAAAAAAAAAAAAAAAAAAAAAAAAAAGGTAAAATCCATTTCAAAGCTGTTGACCAGTGAAGCATTTGATTAAGAAAATAAGAGGTAAAGTAAACTTGTTAAGGAAATAGTAGTCAGCCCTGGTATTCCCACAGTTGGTGTGCCCCTGCAGTTTGGCCTCCTGCTCCTTTTTTTCTCTTTTAGATCTTGTGCCCTGTTCAGTTTAAAGGTGAAGTCTCATGTTTCAGAAGAATTTTTCTTCATGAATTTTTTCCCCAAGAAATTTTAATGTTAACAGTAATAGCCAATGAATGGCAAAGACATCCCGGTACCTGTCCTCCTCTCCCTTTCTTCGTGCGACAGTGTTTGACAGAGGTTGCTTTCTCTTTTGTATTCATACTGAATTGAGAGGGATTTTTTTTCTTCCAGTTCTGGCAATTGAACTTAGGGCATCATGTACATCAGAGGCAAGCGCTCTACTCCTGAGCTACAGCCCTGTCCCAAGAGAGGGAATTTCTGTTCAGTGGGTATTGAGGTGGCTTTCTTCTTTCAAATGTATATATGTTTATGTGCATGGGTGTTGGGGGAAGTGACAGACAGCCTCAGCTGTTGCTCCTTAGAAGCTGTTTGTCTTGTTTTTTGAAACAGGGTTTTTCGCTGGCCTCGAACTCGCCATGTTCTCTAGTTTGGTTGACCAGTTTTCCCCTAGGGATTTACCTGTCTCTGTCTCCCCAGCCCTGACCTGCTTTTTAAATGTGGGTTCTAGGGGTCAGACTCAAGTCCTTGCACTTGCCTGGCAAGCATTATTGCTATGTTTGAGCACCCCAGCCCTTTGTCATGGTTTTGTGTCACCATAATGAAACACGCAAGTTAGTTAACTGAGAAGAGATTTATTTTGGCTCGTAGTTTTAACAGTTTCAGTCCAAGATCAGGGACCCTATTGTTTTTGACCTCTATGAGGTTCCCAGTGAGGTAACACATTATGGTAGGAGCATGTACTGGAGGAGACTTCTCACTTTGTGACCAGAAAGGAAAAAGGAGAGGACTGGGATCCCCAAATCCCTCTGTAGGAGAGGCTATATCCCCAATAATTTAAGGATTCTCCGTAGGAGCCCATGGCACTTATTGGGGCCAATTGTTTAATACATGGACTTTTGAAAAACATTCATCCAACCCAAAACATAACAGAGTGAATATGAAATATGTTTTGCTTAATTAACAAAAGGCTTTTGGCCACTGCCTCCAGAGGTGTGGATACTTGAGATGATGAGTGGCTATTCAGGTGAGCATCTCAGCTGTGGTGACATTCTGTTCTGACTCAAATGAGCTAACTTGTTCAGTTCATTATGATTCTCAGAGGCACGTTCACCACTGATGTTAAAGTGTGTCACTTGTCACATCTCAGGGCAGTATGTTACTGAAGATGCAAAGGCAGTAGCTCAGAGTGGAGCCCATGCCACAAGAGAGAGTTCTGTGGTCTTGTTGAGAGGCCTGCATGGCTTGCAGTGAAAATGTTTGTCATGTTGTCCTGCCTTGACTGGCCTGGAGAAGTCGTGTTGGATTTTCTCTTTGGTACTTTCTTTAGGCCTGGGAAGAAATACAGATACCCAGAAACTGCCCTCTTCAAAATTTGAAGCTTCATGAGAAATGAGGTCAGCTGTTTTTAACTTTTTGGTTGTCTACAGACCCCTCTGAGCCCAGGCTAACACTCAGAGGGCCATGCACTGAACTCTTACCCAACAGCCATTGATAGGCAGGATGTGGTAAAACAGAGCCTTGACTCTGTAGCTTTGCTACCAGTGGGTCTTTCCACCAGCTAGTGCTAGAGTAATGTGCATGGTGTGTGGGTTCACGTAGAGAATGGAGGCTGTGGATGTCCTGAAGACCTTCTCAGTGTGCAATCCTCCTAAGCTATTATAAAGACTCAGAGTGTTCTTTAGAGTTCTGATGAGCTGATACCTGTGAGTTCTTAGAGTCTGTAGCGGACCTCTCAAGTTTATTTCTTACTAACTACTCATAGACTTATTTGATTTCCATTTGTTTTTTGTTTTGTTTTTTAAACATGCCTCATGTAACCCAGTCTGCCTTTGAACTCCTGCTCCTCATACCACCACCTCCTAAGCACTGGATTTACAAGCGTGAGCCATCATGTCCGGCTTCTTAACTTCCTTTAGGCTTAAAGGCTGTGTCTCAGTTACTTTTCTTTTCTGTTGTTGTGAAGACACCATGACCAAGGCAACTTATAGAAGAAGAGTTCATTTGGCCTTACAGTTTCAGAGGGTTAGAATCCATGACTTTCATGGTGGGGAGCTTGGTGCTGGAGCAGTAACTGAGAGTGCACATTTCTTAGCTGCTAAGAGGCAGAGAGAGCTAACTGGGAAATGTTGTGGGTTTTTGAAACCTGAAATCAGAGTCTGCCTCCAGTGACATACCTCCTCCAACAAGGCCACACCTCCTAATCCTTCCCAAATAGTTCTACCAACTGGAAAACAAGTATTCAAAAGTTCAGTGATTAATAAAACTGTGGACCGTGTATGGAACTGTTGAGATTTATCGTGAAACTGATAGGAATTGTAGATAATGGAATATTGGAAGTGGTTGGAGTGCCAGTGTGGCATAATTCTGTAAGAAAGTACCAGAAAATGAATTATATATGGCCTCTATGTGTAAAAAATATAAGGAAGGAGTGGACTGCGTGTGTGTGTGTGTGTGTGTGTGTGTGTGTGTGTGTGTGTGTGTGTGTGTGTGTGTGTGTGTGTGTGTGTGTCTGTGTGTGTGTGTGTGTGT